>NW_015150592.1:1331611-1357822 GCF_000732505.1 Cyprinodon variegatus
TATTTAAATGATTTTCAATCAGGAAAAAAATGTGCGATTAAAATGCGATTAATCGCGAGTTAACTCAGGCATTGATGCGATTAATCGCGATTAAAAAAAATTTAATCGATTGACAGCACTAATATATATATATATATATATATATATATATATATATATTTATGTTTTTCATATGGCAGCAAATAGATTTTCTAATTAAAGATTAGAAATCCATGTTTTCCATCATAACCTAGTGAGAGTTTCAGACTCCCTGCATATAGAAAAACATTCTTTTTGAACACATGAAGGGATAAAAGGCACAGATTTGAATAGCAAAATATATTGTGAATACTTCCCTCTGTATGTATTTGTTTGATTGCTGCCATGCAGCTGACTCATCATCAAATACTTTAGTCAGCTTGACCCTTAAAGGTCGAATAGAAAACATAGTTTCTCATTTGATATTATGTAAAAAAAAATAAAATAAATAAAATTAAATGCATCACAATTGAAAAAAATGCCCAGCATTTTGTTGTTTCTGGCATAAAATAATTGACTAAGATAGCAGATGACCCAAAATTCCTCATTGGGTCATATGACCCAGTAAGATGCCATGACGTCAATTTAGTCAGGAAGTAGTTCATTTTACGTAGTATTTATTCACCTTTGTGATGGAGTTTTTATCCTTTAACGAGGATGAATACGAAACAATCAGTCTTAGTGGTTTTATTAATGCTCGCTGGTTTAATCACCGCTGCTAAATGTTCTTAGATCTTACACAGAGCCGGTGTAAGTTCATTATCTTTGAGAATATTTTCCAGATGTTGCTGTGTTTTATTTAGTTTAAACCAAAGTATAACCTGCTTTTTGAGGAGGGAATCACAGGATTTGGAATGGTTCTGTGGTGGCTGGGTTCGGTTTGGTTCGGTTGGCAGTGTGCTGCTGCGGCCGGGCATGAAGGCTAGCGGTTAATGTTGGAGCCCTGTGGGCGGTGCTGGCGGTTCTGAATAGCAAGCTGTACTCCGCTGCTGTTCCTGGATGGGGAAGGCGGTCCCTCAGTAACCCGATCGCAGTGAGCGGTCCAAGCACCGGATCCATTCTGCTGTCTGGGTGGGGAATATTGCCCTTCGGATGTGGTTATTATCCGGTTCGGCTCATGGCTCCAGGCCGTTGGGGTTCGAGCTCTGGGTCTCCACCTGCGGTAACTGACTGAGTTCTTGTTGTTCTGGAGCCCAGACCTTAATGATATGGAAATCCGTCCGGAGCTGTGGCTATACTAAACTGTGCAACTAGCTAGGGTTTGTTGTTTTATGAAATATAATATTTCAGAAGAAGATAAACAATGCTTTGAATCAGCCTTATTGCAGGCAATCAGGCAATCTATACAACAGAGAAAACAAGCCATTGGCATTTTGATATATTGAATCCAACTGATGCTGTGAGAGCAGGTTTGATAAAAGAATCTGCTGTGAATTGTTCCGAACATAGTTTGCTGAATTGGCTCGGACACCAAGTATTGTCCGGTTGATTTTTGTCTAATCTATTTACTTTCTGGATTGAAATTTGAAGCAAAACAAGGTCATTCGGATAATTAAACATTCCTTTTCCCGACCCAAAGCCATTCTTACAATTGGCAGCAGTACAATAGATCAATTGTAATGATGTTTTAATGATAATTTCAGAGGAATTATCGATGCGTGTATTAGTGTTTCTATACATCTTCATCACGTGACAGCTTTAGATATAAGGAAGGTCCCTTTCTTTTTTTCTTTTTTTAAGTTTTAGAGCAGTGTTGGATATATAGCAATCTATTCTATCTATAATCTATTCTATCTATAATCATCTATTTAGATTTCAAAGACCAAACCACAAGTTAAAGTAAAAAGTTTGAATCTCATTTCACGTTTCTGATGACGACATAGCAAAATGTCAAACATAGAAATGTATATAATTTAGCAGTTTGTCAGCATATAATTTTCTTCATTCCAGTGATAACTTCCCAATTACCCAGACTGAATGTAAACACCAGGCAGTCTTTTCTTTAGCTCTTTGTAGAAGATATGAGTTATTTTTGTTGCAGCGCACGAATGGCAGTTTAAGAAAAAAATGAGGTAAACATCCAACAAATTTGCATTAACTGTTAAAGTGCTATGGCAGAACAATGGGTTTGGCAAGATTGCGTCATACAAGGTTTTGCTGAGTTAAAAATGCCTTATTCCTTCAAATTCCCTGAAAGCGCTTCCCAACTGCTGTCAAACAGTTACTTTAGGCTTTTATTTTGTACCCCATGTATTAAGTTGTTCTTAAAGCTCCGTGCTGTTTGATACTGGAGACTTATTTCCAAGGAAGGAAGGAGGGAGTTCCTGTGTTACCCCTTTTTGTTTTCTAAAAGGGACAACACAGGAAGATGATTTTTTTTTTTAAACAAGCTAAGAACTTTCCATTACAAAACCACAAAGGAAGCCACCACCTGCTAGAAATGTTGGCAGGGTTGGGCGGTAGCTGGGTGAAACCTAAATAGCGATAGGGTAACGGAAGAGGTTAAAATTTTATAAATGCTCCGGTGATAGCCCTAATGGGAACTTTTTATTGGTGGTTGCCTTTCATCCTAAATTTCTGTTTCTTAAATTTGATTATATGGATTGGTTGATTACTAATTTTCCTTCACTGTAAAGTTTGTCAGTCCTGTTTTAAACGATGGGATTGGCAATAAAATACAGATTCTTTTAATCCAGTCCATTTCTATTCAGGATTTCTCTTGCTTTATATAAGAACCCTGAGCTGCTTTCCTGAGTTCCAGCGTTCAATATTTTATTTTTGACAAGCACCTCAACCTCAGCCCACCCACATCTGCCCATCAGTTACAGTTTTAGTCACTTCTCATGATCCTGATTTTACTCCACCTCCTCTCTTCCACGCTCCTGCGCGCACACACACACAAACCTAAACCTCTAGCTAGTCTCTACAGTCAGTTACCCACGCATATGCAGCATGAATAGGACTAGAAAACTGTCATGCATCATCAAATGTGTGGAGTCTCTTCTGACTATATAATTGTGCTTTGAATGTGGAGGCATTTGAATGGCTTTCTGCAGAGTGCTCCCTGCATACATGGCTGAATGGTTCTTTAGCCAGGCAGACAATGTGTCAGAGGGACCGCAGTGCTCATGGGTACCAGAGTCCAAATCTGATTCAGCTCTGAGTCAGTTGGTCATTTCACTAGAAAAGCAGTTTGTGGGGTTAGACCTGACCTCAGCTCTCACATTGTCTGGAATGCCTGAAAGAGGTGAAAATGTTTGACATGTCCACTGAATGTGTGTCCCCATTAGAGGGCAGGGTCTCCCCGAATATGTTTCGTCAAATGCTCTGAATACACATGACTTTAGCAATTTTTTGGCTGACAATTAAGTGCTCTAAAATTTTGCTGTCATCAAATTATAAGTGCTTGCATACTGTTTTTTTTCTTTTTCCTTTTGAAAAATTATTTACTTGCTGAGATATATTTTTTCTTTTTGTCTTTCAGGTCTAAGTGGACAGCCAGCTGATATTGAGAAGCGAAAAACTGTGTTTGGAGAAAATCTAATCCCACCCAAAAAATCCAAAACTTTCTTACAATTAGTGTGGGAGGCACTACAGGATGTCACATTAATTATTCTTGAAGTGGCAGCCATAGTTTCACTAGGCCTTTCTTTTTATAGACCACCAGATGCTGAAAGAGAACGTAAGTGAAATGTTGCTGAATTACATGGATTATTTATGTGTATGTGCTATTGTATTAATGCAGTATTTCATGAAACTGTTCCAGAAGTTTTTCATTCTTTGATGTTGGAGAAAGATGTTTTCTCCTTTCAGAATAATTCTGGCTTTTTGTCAACTCAAAACATTTTTGATCTTCCAGTTAATTTGATCAGAAACTGATAATAAAATTCTTCCTTTGGATGATAATTTGCTTAAACATTTGTTCCTCCATCGGGGATGGCTGTTACAACACCTTTGGTTTAACTGTCAATAAACCTTTTACATTGCTGTGGAGGAACTGGAGCCACCATTTTTCAAAGTCTTTACATTTTTGAGCCATTCATTAGCTGTTTTTTTTTTTTTTTTTTTGCCATTCATTAGCTGTTTTTTTTTTTTTTATCAAAATGCTGTACAAATTTTGAGTGAACTTTTTATGTCCAAAAAATAAACCAACTGGAAGTGTTTTCATCTATTGGAGCAAATTATGCAAGCAATGCCAAACATAATGTTGTCATGCCTTTAAGTTATGCTTGCCTGTTGTAAACAGGAAGTAGAGTTAACAAGCTAGCACAGACCACTGATCAGTAATGGAGGGAGATTTTGATGAATGTGTTGCAAACAGGCAAGTTGTGCTTACTTTAACGTCATTCGGATATGAGGAAAGAGAAGTCCGATTCTAAAGCTTGCATTCAGGACGCCGGCAGTGGAAACTAGTCAGTCATGTAAGATAAATATTAGCTACATCAAAACATAACAGATATATTGCCATCTCTTTTTCAAGAAAATTTATTAGGTTTGATTAAAGGTTAGCTGTTTTCATCAAGCACTTCTCATAGTTATTTGAAAATGTGCATAAAAACCCTGAATGGAAACAAGTCTTTATTTTTCTGCTTGGGAGCATTTTACCTCACAGAGCAGAATTTTTGGCTCCTTTACTCAAACTGAGTTCAGCATTGCTTGAAGCAGAAACACAGCCTTAGACCCCAGCACTACATTTACCTTGTTTGACTACAAATAGGAAGATCCTTTTCTGAAATGCCATTAGGTTTTTGCCATTTGTAAAAATATAAAAATCCTTACCAAATGTTGAGCTTTTGTCTCATGGGTCCAGAAAATATTTTTGTAGATATGATGTTGGCATTTATGGTAATTTTTGTCAGATGTAGTCTTCATTTTAAAACATTCATAGGTGCCGTTTTTGTCAATTTTCTTAATAATTTAATCATGAACAATAACCTTCAATGAACTAAGTAAAGTTAGTCTTCCTCTTCTGTTCTTCTGCTTTTTGACACAGGGATTGGTTGGATTGGATTTTTTTCCTCTTAATTAATGAAATCATTCAAAAAGTTTTTTTTTTTTTCATGCACGTCTGTTATGCTTTACAAAAAATTAGTTTGATCGGAGACGTGAATAAAATAAATCTGTAGAAGGGCAAAACATTTCTCCCATCACCGTATTTTTAACTATGTGGAGGATTTTCTGGTATCTGAATCAAGATTTGATCTCTGTCTTGCTCTACAGATTGTGGAAGAGCTGCTGGTGGTGGAGATGATGAAGGGGAATCTGAGGCAGGCTGGATAGAGGGTGCTGCCATTCTTCTTTCAGTTATCTGTGTTGTGTTGGTGACAGCATTTAATGACTGGAGTAAAGACAAGCAGTTTAGAGGCCTCCAAAGCCGAATTGAGCAGGAGCAGAAATTTACTGTTGTCCGAGCAGGACAAGTTATCCAAATTCCCGTGGCTGAGATTGTGGTAGGCGATGTTGCACAAGTAAAATATGGTAAGAGAAGTTTTGTATTACAGTTACATATACATGAAGTTGGGATTTATAAATGATCCCCAATGTGTTCCAGGTGACCTCTTACCTGCGGATGGAGTCCTTGTACAAGGCAATGATCTTAAAATCGATGAAAGCTCACTCACAGGAGAGTCGGACCATGTGAAGAAAACACTAGAAAAAGATCCAATGATGTTATCAGGTAATGTTTTTCATGTAATTTTTATTTTATTTTGCAAAACTGGTATTAAGACTATCTCAGTGCTGCCCTCTTTGGGTTGAATAATTAATAGTGTAGTTGACTTTTTCTATTGGTTCAAACAACACATGCCTTTATAAAAGCATCTAACTCAGACAAAAGATTTATTGTCCTTCTGTTCATTTGCCATGCTTGAATAAAGCTAAGCTAGCTTCCACCTCTTTCAACCTAAACCACATCCCCACTTAACCTCCACTTCTCATCCCCACACGTAGCCCTGCTCTATCAGGGTGTCTTGGCACCAAGTCTTATTTTATCATAATATAACTATTTAAAAACCTTCTAAGATATGTAGATCCAATTTTAAGAAGCCAAATACAAACGCATTCAAAAACTTTTCTGCTAAAAATAAAAAACTGCTTTTTAAATATTTATCTTTCCACCTAATAATCCACTACCTTTTGTTCATTGACCTCTTTAAATTTCACACAATGCACATTTAAATTTGAGGATATGATGAAAAAGGAAATATAAATAATTAGTTCCATGCTAATAATATATTTTATCCTTTAAAAGCTCCCTTTGTACTAGAAGTCATTTTTAAAGCAACCTGAACTTTTGTTTAGCGAAGTTAATGAGCGTAAAATTAAAGAGCTATTTAGTTGCAATATAAATGTTATGCTTCAGTTGCTTTGCGTGTGCAAAGTGGTTAGGTGTGGAAAATGACCCTAATCACATTGTTTATTTATAGGAGATTCATTGGTCTCCTAATACTTATTACTATGACGACACTAACATGGTAAGGAAGGTCTTATATTCATATTAGAGTTCCTTGAATAATTGATCTGGAAAGAAAATAATAGGAAAAGCTATTTATTATGAAATTTTTTATTGTTACGATTGCTGCTGAGATTGTCCAAGAAAAATGTTAAAATGCAAGAATTTTTATGCCAGGCTGCGTGTTTCACTTGAAATACTGAAGTTATTTAAAGTAGATTTATTAGAATAAAAAGGGGTTTGGTGTTCTGTTCCCGCTGCTGAATGGAATCAGTTCAAGCTGTTACTGACTAATGTCACAAAAATAAGTTTTTCTTTTAGAAATATGATAAAATGTTTTTGCTTTGTTGATTTTTGTCCCTGTATTAGCAATCGCTTCTTTCTGCATCGTTATTTGTATTTCCTTTTTTTATGTCTACCTGACTGTACTGCATATCGCCTTACTAAAACACTGAACAAAGTACTTCTGCTTAACATTCGCACCTAAATTAACAAAGGAGAAAAAAAAGGAAATCCGTTATCAGTAAGGTTATAAAAGGTATAATTAAATATGGATGAAAAAAATGTGTAAAATGGTTTCTATACTTGTGTTTTAACCTTTCATGTATTTACTGACACATTTCCTTTCTGTTTAAAGGCACTCATGTAATGGAGGGCTCAGGAAAAATGGTGGTGACTGCTGTGGGGGTCAACTCTCAAACTGGAATTATCTTCTGTCTACTCGGGGCTGCCGAAGACGACGATGAAGATGAAGAGGAAAAGAAGAAGGAAAAGGAGGAGAAGAAAAAACAGCGAAAAAGTTGGTGGTGTTCTACTCTTGTCTATCCTACTGGTTTTAGTTGTCTATCCTGGAAACCCAGTTTACAAACACTCTTAGTGGTCAGCAGGTTTTTCCCAGAGCCTTGCAACACATTTTTACTGCCAACGTCTCGTCTCCATTTTCATAAAGGGAGATCATTCATTATTAAATTCGTTTAAAAACAAATACAATCAGTATGAAGCTACAAATTTAAAAAGGCTTTAGCATCACTGGGCCCTAATATGGCTGGGTCTACAAAAACAGTGTTTTCTTTGTGCATGTTTTTTTTTTTTTTTAAACTCCAAATCCGGGATTTCTAAAATGTTGCCACAATGTTTCCTGATGGAGGCTGAAGGGATGCCTCAAGGGATAAAAGGGAAGTTTGCTGTACTTGGTTTGACCTTCTTTGATCTAAAAGTTTTGCTGTCTGCTGTACCTTCAGTGAGACACAGTCATGTCTCTTCATGTTGCATTAGATACAGTTTCCGTTTAAATGGCTTATGTCTCTGAGCATCCTCTGACCTAAATTTTAAGAACCTCACTAAAACGGCAAATGGGTAACTGAGTTTTCTTGATAACCACTTGCATGCTAAAGAGTGTTTTCGTTAGGTTGACCTGATTACACTATTTATTTAGAATAAAGCTGATTTTTGTTCAATGCCTATCACCACCTATGTCTGTGCTTCTGTTTTAAAACAAAAATTTTGATGGGCAGCAACCTGTATTTAAGTGTTAATCATCAATATAATGAAATTATGTTAAGATGGACCAAATAAGACGACAATTACTTCAAAGTCAGAATTACCCCACTGATATAAAAAGATCAGAATCTATGGAGGATTCTCTAACAGTGTTAGGGCTCAATAAATATAACTATGCATGAAATTTACATTTTCATCCGAGTTTATCAGTGATGAGTGTGCTTTCAACAGGAGCTACGCACGGACCCCTAATGTGTGGAGCTTTCAGGATGAAATTAACCAGATTCAAAAATCATTTGCATCTGTTTTCTGATTTTAAACGTATAGGGATCAAACATTTAGAACACTCCCCCATGGTATTTTTTTAACCATCTGTGTTTTCTGTAAGTTTATCATCTTTGGTTTGTTTTTGTTTTTCTGATAGATAAGAAACAGGATGGATCAGTGGAAAATCGAAAAAAAGGTATGTTTCATACCCTGAGACACTGAGTTAAAGCTTCATATAAAATAAAATATACACTTTTAATTTGGCTTAGATGCTTTTATGCTATATATACATTTCCAATAGAATCGGAAAAGAAAAGCATTTTTATTTCTTTCTGGACACTGTCAGGGTAAACTTAGTACGGGCTGTTCTCGGCTGTCCGGTGTGCTGTCTGGCCCTCCCTTTCTCTCGTCCTTCCCTGGCACATTGTGCTTTGAGCAGCAGGTGCTATTGAATCCAGTTATAGCGATTAGTGATGAAGAGATTAAAGCCATGCAACAATTTTGAGGCCAGAACATCTGCTTTCCCACCCATGGCTCTCTCCAGTTGTCTCTCAGGTTCCTATGATTTGATTTTTTTTCCTTTTCTTTTTGGTGTAAAACTATTCACTTCAGAGCTGAACTGTAAGCGCTCCACTTGTGCAGTTTTAGGTTTAAGGAAATGATATCTAGGCTGTTTCCTGCCAATTCCAATAGCTAGGCAGCCTTCTAGCGCTGCTAGGACTTTATGATCAGTGTAGCTTCAGTCTGTGACCACAACCCTGGCACTGGTCCCCGGTGCACAGATTCCCTCTGCCTGCCAGGAATCAACAATAATCCTTTAGACTGAGATTACAGCGACCGTGTAAGTGCAAAAGAAGCCATATTCCACAGCAGCTGCAGCACTGCTGTATTTCTGTGGCAAAAAGTCACATACAGTGTACCATGTTATTTTCTAAAGCAAAATAATCTGAAACAGCCTGTGACAAATTACACTCAAGCATTTTTTTCTTCTTCTCCATTTAAACAACATGATTTATTGTGTAACCCTTTAAAGGATGGTATTGTGATTTAGGGAAAAGTCAGATATTTTACCATCCTTCCATTTTTACTGTATGTAATGTATCACGTTTCCCTAATTTTGCTTTTAAATATCCCATTTTTAACATGACTGCCATGTTAGCCACCTTCTCCTGGTTTGGCACGGCATGCTCTAATTAAATGTTGTTTTAAATAACTCTGATGTACACGTTTTAACTTTAGCATCTTTTTTCTTTGCATAACCATTAATACTGCAGTCATTTTATTTCACTGTGTTCAGACATCTCACTCATATCAATACAATTTTTATAATTTTTTGGGGGTCTATTCCTAGATAGAATAAAATATTGCTAATACACAGCCTGTTGTTAATATCTTTAAGTGGGTGTCTGCTAATAAGCTGTATAGTCAGTTTTTTTCAGAGTAGTTCAGTATATGTTCATATTTGTGCCCGCTTCACTGAAATTTAGGCCAATGCGCTATTTTTTTTTTTTAATCAGCAGCAGTGCTGGGCCGGTGCACAGCCGCCTTACCGCTGCTGCAGGTGGATCAGAGCAACGTCTCCCGGTCAATCTGATAGTTTGCATATTGAGGGGGAATACGAACACCGCCTCAAACTAGAAAAAGGAGTGTGCTAAATTAGCAAATAGAGGAAAAAAGGACTATGCAGGTGTAGCATATAATAAATAATCCTGTTGAGAACCTTGATACTGCTACTCTGTAAATATGATTATTATGAATTGTTTGTTTTATGAATGAAAGTCAATTAAGGGGTCATATATAAAGTTTTGATAAATTTAACTGTGGGTCTGGAATACATGGTTAATCCAACTAACTATTTTTTTAATTCAACATATAGCAGACTTGCATTGCAGGTAATAAAGACTTTAAACATGTGACATGTTATGGTTTTACCTCCCTCATGAAGAAAGCTTTGAATATTAGGGAATAAAATCTAGTTATTTGCACGGTTCTCCGTGTCTTTATATTTCCTATTGTCTTGTAGTCGACATCCCTAATTTTTATAAAAATAGTTGAAAAAATATATGGCAAAAATATAGACACTGCATATTTTTTGTTCCTCCCCTCTACCAGTTGTTGAAATTTTCTCGTAAACTTAAATGTAGTTTTCAAAACCAATGAATCAGACAGCAAATTAGGCAAACCAGTACAATAATTGCAAAGGTCGGATAAAATTAAATACATAAAATTTCAGTTGTTTCGTTAGTGATGTATAAATTATGCTGTATGCAGTGTTTATTTGCATAGGTACTAAAATCTGTTGCTTGCTCAGTGTTTATGAATACCCAGGTGAGTTCTCTGCAGATCTGTTACAGCGTGTTTGCTTTGTGCTCTTTGCTGCAGCAAAAGCACAGGATGGTGCAGCTATGGAGATGCAGCCTCTCAACAGCGACGAAGCAACTGATGCAGAGGAGAAGAAAAAAGCCAACTTGCCAAAGAAAGAAAAGTCTGTTCTCCAAGGCAAACTAACCAAACTAGCTGTGCAAATTGGGAAAGCAGGTGATTGAGTAAAACATCTTTCTGATGAATAACGGAACCAGTCGTATACATTCATGTGATTTATCTTTGATTTCTTCTTTCTTTCCAGGGCTGCTTATGTCAGCCGTCACTGTCATTATCCTGGTGGTGATGTTTGTAATAGACACATTCTGGATCCAGGACCTGCCTTGGGTCAAGGACTGCACGCCCATTTACATCCAGTTCTTTGTGAAATTCTTTATCATTGGTGTGACCGTCCTGGTGGTGGCTGTTCCTGAAGGCCTGCCGCTTGCCGTAACCATCTCTCTGGCTTACTCTGTGAAGGTAAATTCCACCTGTGCCAGTAATGACCAGCTTAAATGCACGCGTATTAAAACAAGCAGGCCAGGCTGTAGAGATGTGACTGATACCTCTAAGCCATGCACTGATCCCTTCTGTTTCTCAGCAAAGTCATGCCAAATGAGTAAAACTCTCCTTCTTTTAATGCAGAAAATGATGAAGGACAACAACCTTGTGAGACATTTGGATGCCTGTGAGACGATGGGAAACGCTACAGCTATTTGCTCTGATAAGACGGGAACCCTCACCATGAACCGCATGACTGTGGTCCAGGTCTTCATTGCTGAAAAGCACCACAAGAAAGTCCCAGAACCAGAAAGCATCCCTTCCTCTACTTTAGACACGCTGATTGTTGGAATAGCTGTTAATTGCGCCTACACTACTAATATCATGGTAGGCGTGTAAAAATGTGTTCCAGCTGTAAAATATACTCACAGGATCTGGGTTTAGAATCTCATCTTCATGTCTCTTTGCTATGTTTTTCCTCAGCCTCCAGAAAAAGAAGGGGGTCTGCCTCGTCAGCTGGGCAACAAAACAGAGTGTGCCTTGCTTGGCTTCTCTAATGATTTGAAACGAGACTATCACGCCATCCGCAGTGAAATCCCTGAAGAGAAGCTCTACAAAGTCTACACGTTCAACTCTGTTCGCAAATCTATGAGCACCGTGTTGAAGATGGCCGACGGCAGCTTCCGGATGTTCAGCAAAGGAGCCTCAGAAATTCTCCTTAAAAAGTAAACTATGCTTTTCATTTCCGGGCTCTGCCTTTTGTCGCTTTGGATTTCCTATTTCATCCTATTATTTTTGTTTTTTAAGTTATTTTTTGTTTGTTTTTTTCTCTGGTCCTCTATTAAAGTGAAACTTGTTTCATTTGGACCTTTTCAGACTTGTTCCAGTTGGCCAGACGTTGTACTAAATTATGTGTAATAGCTTAAGCAGCTAAGAAGTTCAAGTATATCCCACCCAAGCCCCTTATGTTGAGACTTAAAACAAGTGCTAAGAAAATGAGCCGGTAACAGCTCAGTAAGCTCCTTAATGGAGCAGGCCCACAGAAGGCTTAGTGTTACATCTGATTACATCAGCACACTACTGAAATAATGTGTTTTTCTGTTTGCTTACACCTCGATCTCATCACTTTTTTTTTTAACATTTGAACTCGTATCTTCCTCTTCACCTGCAGTTTTCAAACACAGGAATTCCACTCTCTTCATTGCATTTACAAATATTTTTTCCCCCAAATTTCTTCCTCAGGTGCTACAAAATTCTTACTGCAAATGGTGAGCCAAAGATCTTCCGCCCGAGGGATAGAGATGACATGGTGAAGAAGGTCATTGAGCCCATGGCTTCAGAAGGCCTGAGGACCATCTGCCTTGCATACAGAGATTTTCCTGCCTCTGATGGTGAACCTGAATGGGACAATGAAAACGATATTCTCACTGGATTAACATGCATCTGCGTGGTGGGCATCGAGGACCCTGTGAGACCAGAGGTAACAGTTAAACTTGGACTACACCTTAGCCGTATTCCACCAAGTAACATGTAGAGAAACACAATAGCATCCATTTGGAGTCTTCTCACAAATGGCCTTAAAAATCAACCAAAGGTTTTAGCCACCCTGAAAAGTGTTTCAGTCACACAAGCTTCAAAATCAAGCTTTTGTATTGCTGTGTTGCCATAGTGTCCATTAATTGTTATATTATTCCAAGCCAGTTGCATTAATGTGGAACTATCAACTTCATTGTGTAATATCTAGATAACAAGCGGAGACATATTTTCAGAAATCATTTATGGGGGCAATCAAGAGTTGATAAGAAAAGGGATAGAAATGACTCTTAAGAATAAACCTTTCACTAGTTTCCTAAGCTTTACTTTCACACATTGTCCTATTATTGCCACAAACTTTAGGACATTTATTTTATCATCAAGGGTTTATTTAGTATTTGAAATGTCAGGGAAGACCTTATTGGTTTCGAACAATATTTAATTACAGTATTAGGGAAGTGCTTTCACATATGCAAACATGAGACAAGGCGTCAAAATATGTGATTATACACAGATATTTTTGGAAATTTCAGTTATCTTTGATTATTTCAAAAGTATTAAAGAAAAGATCGACGTAATGTTTTTGTAAACAAAGATGCATTGTTCATATTTTATTGATGGTTGCAAAGAAAATCATTAAAGTCAAATGAAAGAAAGCGAAGTCTCCATCAGAAGGAAAGCCGAAGCTTAAACAGGTGTACATGATAAAGGGGATGACTTAATCTTTATAAATGAAATTCTACCTTTTTAACCCGAGAATTCAAAGTTCATTCAAAAAATGATCTGTCCTCACAGGTGTAGAAAGGTCTGGAAACCAGATCTGTTATCAGATCAATGAGTTATTAATGCATTTGTGTAATTATAACTTTTATATCGCTTTTAACATCACCTGTATCAACAAATGTTTTGAAATTTTTAATTGTAGAAAAATAAGAGTTTCTTTAAAAAAAAGTTTAAAAAACTATCAAGACTTTATCCTATATGGACAAGCCAAGCTAGACTGACTGAGATTCTAACCAAACTATAAAGTCCTTGAAATCAAACCTAATTATAACGGCCTAGTCAAAGCTCAGAGCCTCATGTAATTGAGATGCTGCTGCAGGACTTTAAAGCTTTTCAGATACACTCCAAGCAGTCTGCCTGTTTTTTGTTCTTTTTGATGTTTTTTTACTCTAAAAACTGTCATGTTTCTCCTCTTTAGTTGTACATTAAGTTAATAAATTCGGTTCAGATGTAAGGAATAAGAAAACTTGCATACAGCACTCTGCATTTTCTGAACCTTTATAAGAGGCAACTCTCAAAAGAAAGTGTTGATGCAAAATTGTCACTTTTAGATGCTGCTGACATTTTTGCATATTTCCCCAATCCATCCTCTTTAATCTAAATATGGTTGTTGATAGAATTAGGGATAGCCTCTGCTATTTGAGTATCTGAATTAAAGGGACATGCTAAGCAGCTCATTGGTTTTTCTTTGCTGGACACTCAGGCGCCCTATGGAAAGGAGCTGAGTAATGTGAGGTCAGCTTTTTTTTTAATGGTTTGCATCAAATGCTGTTTGCCCTAAGTAAGACAAAAAACTAATGGGGTAAAGACAACTTAGCAATGTCTTACAGTGATGTGGTTTCATTTTCTTTGCTGGGTTTTCTGGGTATTTCTTCGTGTGACAGTAAACCTGCTTGTTGGAAACAATCGAGGATATTTAGAGAGAGACTTTAATATTGGCTTTAAAACAGAAAATTCCATTCTTTTAGTACATCCTGATGTCTGATAATGAAACCCCACTTAATGTGTGATTGTTGGCCTTTATGTCTCAGGTCCCGGAAGCTATCAGGAAATGCCAGCGTGCTGGCATCACAGTGCGGATGGTGACTGGGGATAACATTAACACAGCGCGTGCCATCGCCTCCAAGTGTGGTATCTTACTTCCTGGAGATGACTTCCTTTGCCTGGAGGGAAAAGAATTTAACCGCAGAATACGCAATGAAAGAGGAGAGGTGGGGCCACAACATGTCACTCTAACGTCCTGAATTCCTCCATGATGTGCTGAGATGGTATTAGAGCTTTGTTTTTGGTTTTTTTTGTTTGTTTAAAATTCTTAGATTGAACAAGAACGCATTGACAGAATCTGGCCGAGACTACGAGTTCTGGCTCGGTCTTCTCCCACAGACAAACACACATTGGTTAAAGGTATCATTATTTTTTAGTTTAAAGGTGAATCGCCATGTTTATTTTTTTTTAAACTGTGTTTATTTGAGACTATATTATTTTCCAATTTCAGGAATTATTGACAGCACGATAGCAGAACAGAGGCAGGTAGTCGCAGTGACGGGGGACGGTACGAATGATGGCCCTGCCTTAAAGAAAGCGGATGTTGGTTTTGCCATGGTGAATATTCCATTTTAAACATTCTGCATAACGGCAGCATTTCAAGCTATGCTTATCGGCAAGTTAGAAAGCTACATCTCTTCAGAACATAAATCATTTCCCTTTTTTTTGGTTTTTAGGGTATCGCTGGGACAGACGTTGCAAAGGAAGCTTCAGACATTATTCTGACGGATGATAATTTTTCCAGCATCGTTAAAGCCGTGATGTGGGGCAGGAATGTGTATGATTCCATCTCCAAGTTCCTTCAGTTTCAGTTAACTGTTAACGTTGTGGCGGTCATTGTAGCATTTACAGGAGCGTGCATCACACAGGTAAACCTCTTTTTTTTGTTACTGAATCAAAAAGTGGTTTCCAATGCCCTAAGTGTTTGTTTTACCGTTGGCATCATTTTATATATTAGCAGTGTTTTAGAATGTAGGCTTAACTTCCTGTTTTTTTCCTTCCTCTCTGTTACCAGGACTCCCCTCTAAAAGCGGTTCAGATGTTATGGGTAAACCTGATTATGGACACATTTGCATCGCTGGCTCTGGCTACAGAGCCCCCAACAGAATCCTTACTGCTGAGGAAGCCGTATGGCCGAAACAAGCCTCTAATATCCCGCACCATGATGAAGAACATTCTCGGGCAGGCCGTGTACCAGCTCGTTATCATTTTTACTCTGCTTTTTGCTGGTAAGAAACTCTTTTCATTGTAAAACTGTTTTTTTTTTGGATGTGTGTGTCCTTTTAAACCCCCCAATGTATTATTTTCTGCAGGAGAGAAGTTGTTTGACATCGACAGTGGCAGAAATGCACCTCTCCATGCTCCACCCTCTGAACACTACACAGTTGTTTTCAATACCTTTGTTTTGATGCAACTTTTTAATGAAATCAACGCCCGAAAAATACATGGAGAACGGAACGTCTTTGAGGGCGTTTTCAACAACCCCATCTTTTGTACTATTGTCTTTGGCACATTTATTGTTCAGGTAGTTTGGCCAACAGATTTGTGTCTGTTTTGTGTCATACAGGAACTCAAATAAAGCTTTCTTCCTTTTTTCTTACTTTGCTCTTCTAGATAGTTATAGTGCAATTTGGAGGGAAGCCATTCAGCTGTGTGGGGCTCAACATTGAACAATGGCTGTGGTGCACTTTCCTAGGATTTGGCTCCTTGCTCTGGGGACAGGTAGGACAGCAGCTTTGCTTTGCATCTATTATGGCAAAATGTTACTATGTGCTGCCCCCTTGTGTTCAACCTGGTTGTTGTTAAATAAGGCACCTAGGTTTTTACAAACTGAATGTCACCATACTATGTGACAAAGAAACATTTGTGCATCTGGTGTATTTACTGGTTCAGAACAGGTTTGAATGCAGAATCTATCAACAAAAAAAACAGCTCTAAAGTATCCTAATTATGTATTTTTTCAGAACCCTTTCACTTTTACAAGTCTTTATTTGCTACCATTTTTTTCTCCCAGCTTTTTCTGTCTTTAGAATAGCTTAAGTTAAATTTTCTCTAAGTAAAATAATAATTCTACAGTCTGAACAGCTGAAACATCTAAAGGTTTTTTTTCCCATGCTATAGGTGTTTCCTTTTAATTATTTATACACAATCTCATGCCTTTCACACATATTGTCCAGGATAGTCCACTTCTACTTTATTTAGAAGTTTCTCTCAATTTAGTGTCATCAGCCGTATTTTTCCTCACTATTCATGAACTAATGTAGCCTGAAGTTTTTTAAATTCAGCTATTATATTAATAGAGTTTCTGATTAGATTATGTTTATGGTTGGAGGCAATATCACAGTACTCCAGAATTATCTACAAATATTAAATCGTAAGTCACTTCTCCTTCATTTGTTTCCTTGTTTTATTCCAGGTTATCTCCTCCGTACCCACCAGTCGCTTAAAATTCCTAAAAACTGCCGGCCACGGCACCCAGAAAGACGAGATACCAGATGATGAACTGGAGGAGCTGGAGGATGTGGATGAGATCGACCATGCTGAGCGAGAGCTTCGCCGAGGCCAAATCCTCTGGTTCAGAGGCCTCAATCGGATCCAAACTCAGGTAATGGTCCTTTAAATTTCACCACGGGTCACAACACCACACCCAGAAACAAAGGAATCAAAAGCCATAAACCCTTTAACTCCAACTCTCTATTGCTCTTCCAGCTTACGGTTTGTGCTATGTTCCTTTTTTCTGCATTCTTAAAGAATGGCTCTTACCCTGAAAGTAAAATTCCTTGTTTTTGTTTTTTTTCCTGCTGTGTGAGCTTAAGCAAATTTGTTCTGCCTATTTCTGACTGAAACAAAGTCCATCTGCTGTAAAGTCTGTTAGTGTGGAGGTACTGATTTGTGTGGATGGAAAGCACATTGCAGCAGTGAACTTTGGAATGGCTCTAGCTGGAAGGATGGAAGGGTTCTGCAGAGAAAAGGGGAAAACCAGCTCATATTTTTGGGTAAAATGTTCTTCTGGTCAGTGTCCCAGAACCTGGTCACTTCCCCTGTTTTTCTGCCTTTTTTCAATTTCAAAGTGACAAATATTCTCTGGTTACTGCTGCATTATCTTTATTTATTTTCATTTCTCTCTCCTCTGGCTGTTGTTTTATTTCCCTCTGGGCTTTCTCCTGTCACGCTGTCTGATTCTTTGCAGATGGATGTTGTGAGTGCGTTCCAGAGTGGAACTTCCTTTCAGGGGGCTCTAAGGCGGCAGGCCTCCAACTCCAGCCAACAGCAGCACGATGTAACCAATGTTTCTAGCCCTACACATGTAGCCTTTTCTACTACTACCACTACTGCCACTGCTGCCAACTCCGCTTCTACCACTGTGGGGTGTGAGTGCGTGTTCTCCTTTAGTGCATGAGACTTTTCTTCTGTTTATATCATCTTCTAACATCTTTCTCTTCCTCTTTTTTTCTCACCTAACGTTCAACTTTACACCCTCATGCTTCCCTTAATGTTCCCCTACGTTTATTCCAAATAAGACACCAAACTACATCTTCCATACTGCTTCGATAACTGCTGTATATGAATGTCCCCTGTAACCAGGTCGCTTCAAGCGTCAAGGTGTTTTATTTGTGTCGTCCTGTTTTCCGTTCTGCTTCTGCTTGGGTCAGAGAAATGAAATCTTTCACTGTTATCTCGTTGTTTTTGATAAATATTATATCCAGTATTTAGCAGGTTTGTCTGCAGCCGCCTCAGTCTGCTCTGTGACTTTGTAGCACTCATGGGTCTTTGTCGCAGCTCTCTAGTCCCTGGTTGGGTAAATGTTTTGAGTATAAGCCCATGGTCACGAGCCAAACACCAGAGAACACCCATGACATGGAAACGCTGTGGAAATCAGATTGTTTCAGTGGATTTCTTGTCAGTCAGTGGTTCAATAATCCTTTCTTTCCAACTGTGGTCATGCTGTGGAAAATATGAGGGTCAGATGAATCTTCACTTGCACCCTGCAGGCAAATGAAGCTACAACAGCCAGGACAAAGTTTGTTGTGTTTAAATTCAACCTTATGAATTTGGTGCTGTAACCCCTCCCACACATTGCTTCAGATTATGCTTTTGGCCATGTTTCATATCCTGAATGGCTTGTTAAGGGTCATGCCACTGCATGTAGAATCAGGTTTTTCCTTTCATTGTTAATCAACACTAAGATCCTTTATTTGCCGAATGTCACAAACTGAAGACCTGGCATTGTCTGATTGTTCCATCGGTATCAGTAAGTAGTCCAAGCAGCCTCAGAGCATCACATTACCACAACTATGTGAAACGCTCTTTTGGTTGTTGGTTCAGCTTTTCTTGTGAAGAAAAATAATAAAATCATGATTTTTAAAAGTTTTTGTAAGGTTAAAGTTTCCTTGACATGAAACTGTAATGTTTGTCAAAAAAAAAGGAAAAATAGAAAAAATTTTAAAGGGACGTGTTTTTCCCAGCCCTGCTCAAGAAAACTCGTTATTTTGGCATCTAGTATTTCCTGTCAAAATGGGATTTTTTTTATTTATTTTTTTTTTGTTTGGTGCTTTAAAGGACCTTCCAAGGACTTCACCCCCACTGACTCCTAGAGCCTTTTCCTCTTTCAGATATCACCAGGAAGACCCTCTCATCCTCCATGGATTTAACACATCTTACTGCCATCAACCACAGCCTTAGGGAATAAATGCACATTTGAATGTTAACCATGTCATTAATAATTATATTTTTCCCATTTTTAGGCTGAACACCATCAGGTCAACCGCATCTTTTTTGCATCTTCCTCTAAGATTCACTCTTCCTTTATGTGAACATCTGTTTGTTGATAGAATGTGTCCAATATGGTAAAGTTTGGCCCAAATGATCTTTGAATACCTCTGACTTCCCAAATATTCTTCCTTAGATACTGTGAAATGTGTCATGGGCTATACTCAAAGGTTTACTACCATTGAACAAAAGGTAGCACCGTGCTCTGCATGGGTTCAAAGTCTCTGGTCTCGTTTGTGAGTTTTCTCCTATTTGTGCTGTTTTTGACTTGTACACCAGCTTGTAGACATGCTTGGCTGCTGCAGCTTCTTTGTTTTTCCTCCACAAACATAAGCTACAACTGACCACCACTTGTTTTTTCACTTCTGTCTTTCTCTCTATCCCTTACTTCTCTCTGTCCTTTAGCTCTGTATCTGTCTTACTCTTTGCTCTTTAATAAGCATGTCCAAAAAATGACCAACAGTCCTCTCCATATTTGGAAATGGAAACAACCATACTGCTAGAGATTTCTGAAAATAATACAAAAAGTCAAATTAAAAACTTCCTGCATCAGGTTGATGTCCCTATCTGGAAAAGAAGTTTCATTTTATGGGTTGCTATGACTACAAACCTTAAGTTTTCACCAGTCTCTAGAGTTCAGAATATATTTTTCTATTCAAATGGAGAAAAAATTGTAATTCCAGTTAAATTAAGATACTGATGCCTCTTTTCCATTACATAGTACTCATCTGCTATTACTTCTCCATTAGTGTCATTTACAGTTCATTAAGGCGTTCCTCTTCAACATTTTAGATTTTCACATAAAATCCTAGTAAAATGCACCACAGCCTGTGATTTAAATGTGACATTAATGTGAAACGGTTCTTCACTTTTGCAAACACTTTAGTTGGCCAAAATTCAGACTCCCTGGTGCTGGTTAAAGAAAAACAAGAGTACCAAGTTAGTTTCTTTGGAGGCACATGATGGGCGGTTGTGCATCTTGCTGGAATTTGTAAAAGTCTTTAATAAAATATACCGGTAAGTCAAACTAAAAAATGTATTAGTGCATGGATCAGATATTTTTTGGCTTATTCAAGCAGATTAAGTTTTCTCTTGAAAACTATGATTGACAATACTCTAAAGATTTAATTTCAATGGCATTGATTAGTAAAAGTTGAACTGTTTTCAAGATAAATTCCTACTGATTAAGTAAACACGTTTTTCCATTTTTTTTTTATCCCATTACAATATACTATTTACCAGACATGCATGCAAATTATCTCTACTGTGTTAATATTTGCTGTTTTAATGGCCGGTACATTTTCAAGTTCGGAGTCTTCACATAGTTTCACACTACATTCAGTCATTCACAAACTGATGCAGAAAGCTACCTTGTAGCCACAGGTGCCCCTTGGTGAGCCAGGCCTCTGAATACAGGCCGCACTGGGCCCCCTATCAGTAGGCGGTACTAGTAAAGTGTCCCAAGGACAGGGCTGAGACAGAGAAAGCTGGGGTTCAATCCAGCAACCCTTGGTTTGCAGCAAATACTTCTGCATCCTACCCCGCTTTCAGCTACTGGTTAGCTACGCAGAGGCCTATTAAGCTGATTTATACTCAGAAACCAGGTCGTCTGCGTGTGTGTCGCAGTGAACGCAAATGTTCCCCCGCCCCTTCCGCACACACTCTGCAGACAGGAGGCCTCTGATTGGTCAAATCTACATCCGCTCTACGCTATGCCTATTTCCTGTTTGGTACCTTTCCGGCTTGTTTTGCTTGTATGCCCTCCATTGTGGAAAACGACTCGTGAAAATGGAGCAGCTAGAAGAGAGAGGTGCACGAGAACGCTGGATCCCCGCTCTTTTTCCACCCTCCGTTGTCACACAAACCTGTCCCCACTTCTTCACTGCCTCGGCCGTATCTAGATCCACAGCTAGTTCGTTATTGTCCCTCTTGCGCTGTGGCGTGGAATAACATAGCGCAGACCACGCTTCAATATTTGGCATAAATCAAAAACATCTGCAACAGCCTCATTGCAACACACTGCTGCAGGAGTATAATTTCCCTTAAGTTGTTAAAAGCCACCAAAGTTTATCTGAACAGAGGTTGTGAGAGGTTGTAAAACAAAGGAACCTCTGCCGGTTCCTTCAGCCTCTCTGTTAACCTGATGAGGTATTATCCTCACTTTAAATAGCTGCCAGAATCACCCACTGACATTTCACCATTGAAACTTCTTCGATACTGAGAAGTTTTGCCTTCAGTGACATAATTCTTATATTAGGCTTGTTGACACATATTGCCACTGCAGTATTCACCATTTAAAGATTGGAAGAAAAACAGAACTTTATTTTTCTGGTTGGCCCAACTAGATGATTTGTCACATTAGATCACCAGTTGATTCCAAGATGCATGGCTTTAAAAAATAAAATGAGTTACAGTTGTACCATGTGATGGAAACCAGGTTTAATAGAGACTCCAGTAACATGTAGAAATGAAGTTTCCCCTGAAACTTGATAATAATGATCTAACATCCAAAAGTTCTTTGACTAACATGAGTGAGAACAACCAATCTAGTGTATGAAAACTTGGTCTCATTTGCACGTGTCTGAGAAGCTCCTCCTTCACAGATTTTGTTTTTTGAATCCCTTAAAACTCACCATTAAAACTGAGAGATTAAAAACCTCTTAGAGTTTCTTTTAATCCGGGGTGTTGATCCAAGTGTTAACCTGAGTTGGTGTCGTCGTGCAGTGTGGCTAAAAACACGTCTCACCTTGTCTCTTCCTCCAGATCCGAGTGGTGAAGGCATTCCGCAGCTCCATCTCCCTCTATGAGGGGCTGGAGAAGCCCGAGTCGCGATCGTCAATTCACAACTTCATGACCCATCCCGAGTTCCGGATAGAGGACTCGGAGCCTCATATTCCCCTCATTGATGACACCGACGCGGAGGACGACGCTCCCACCAAGCGTAATTCTGCCAGCCCACGCAACACCACACCCACTCCGCCTTCTCCCTCGCCTTCACCCACACCCGCTACCACCGTGGCCCCCAGCACGCCGGTCTCTCCCTCACCCAACCAGAACAATAACGCTGTAGAAAGCGGCAACCACCTCTTCCCAGAGGGCCCCAAATCAGGAACCCTGTCAGCCCCTGGGAGCCCACTACACAGCCTGGAAACCTCCCTTTGATCTGACCCGGCTCCACACGGCTGCACCTTCTTACCCACCACCAATGAGCTCCACTCAAACGGCCGGTCGCTTGGAGAGGAGAGACAAAGGTCTAAACAGAGAGGGGAGTCTTGTGGGAGCTTGGCTTGGGCTGGACTGAAAGGACAGCAGACATTCAGAGGAATGTACGGCTTGGTGTGGATTCTTTGATTTTTATCTTTTTCTCTGTTGGTTCTTGTTAATACCCTGCTGCAACTCAAGGACTCGGTCTTCGTCCCACCATCCTTGGTAACTTTTTTTTTTTTCCCTGGGGTTGCAAGCGGTGATTATAAACTCAGATTGAAAGTGACCTGTTTTTATTGCTCTAATGTTATTGCTGTTATTTGAATTGAGAAGGTGAGGTCCTCCTCTGGCCGCGAGGTCATGTTGTGAGACAGAACTTTTAGCTTATCTTTTATCTGAAGGGTGGTGTATATTTATTTGTTGGCCCTTCTCATTCAAAACCTATTTCTGCTTTATTGGCTGTTAATAATTGAGTTATTTATGTTTTTGAAAGAAATAAACAGGTCTGTTTACAAAGTTTGTAGATAGTTATTTTTTCTGTTTGTAGGCAAAAGAGCTTCCTGATGTATAATTAAAAAAAAAACTGGGACAGTATGAACATTATTGAGAGGATTATTTCAGATACTGCTGTATTTTCAGGAAAAAAAGGGTGTTTCTATTGAAACCTAACTATTTTTGCCTGCATGTTTTGTTATATATTTGTCAATATAGAACCTTCTAGCCAAACCGATGAACATAAAGGCTTGTATAGTAAAAAGAGGTCCAAGGGTTACGAGGTGTTTTCACAGGAGACTCGGCTGGGAAGACGACGGCCTCTCTCCACTGACATCACTATAAATATTCTTCCATTTCTTTAATAGTTTTCATGTGCACAAAATGTTCTGAATTCTCTTTTCATTCATTTTGTTGTGTTTGAGAAATTTCACGTGTTAAAAGGTTCATTATTTTAAAAGGGATTTTAGGAACCGTCTGGGCCTGTACTTAACAAGCATCTCACTCAGAATCCAGCAGGAAGTCAGGAGGTCCGCACACCAACACCTGCTAGATCTGCTGACAGGTTCTCTTTTTAGATCTGTGGAAATATGAGGCTTAAAAACATCTCTGTAGTCACAGTTGAATCCTTTAGCGAAGCAGTTGCTTTATGGCTGAAATCTTACAGGCTTACTTTTTGTAATGACTTTACTTCAACTTGGCACTGAGCCACTGAATCAGTTTTTCAGTGAGATGATCACACAAACTAATATGAATGTGCCTTGGCTACAACATGGATTGAAACAATCCTGATCTCATCATTCACCACCTTCAGGAAACTCCTCACAGAGAAAGCATTTGTTTCAACAGCTAAAAGCAGGACCAAAACAAAAACACACTTGTTTAAATATTTTGGGTGAGGCAGGACAAATCTCCTCCCTCTGGATGCTTGATAACTATGGATCCTGGTAACCATTGCATTTTTTTTTTCTTTTTTTTTTTTAATGAGCAAACTATTAGTGCCCTGCCAATGTGCAATACTGACATACATTTACTCAGGCATAAAAATAAAAATCCGTAAAATTATTTGTGTATTTAGGGAGCAAAATGTTGCCAGGCAAAAAGAATATCCGTTCATCCATTTTAAGATCGTACTCTAAAGAAAGTTTAAGTATTTTTCAGCTTTTTTTAAACTATTAAAAGTAAATTACTTTTGTGTTTTCTTCTTAAGCCTGTCCATAAGACTCATTTCACTCATATTAAATGTTTCTGCATTTGGTTTGTTTGTAAAATAGTTTTGAAACCTGATGTACTGGAAACGCTAAAGATTGGACATGTGCATTTTTCAGAAGAAGAAATACTAGGCATACACTGGTATCTATCTGCACAGGGTACTTTATACATGCTGTACTGTGTTTATAGTTTTCAATAAAAGTTGTCACTGGACTATGGCATTAATTATTCACTTTGTGTTGACGCCCGTCTTATTGTTGTCTCCTGTGGTTCTGAAAGTTTGATGCTGATCTTCAACAGTTTGGCTCCCTAAGAGGATTTAACCAATTCCCCATATTAAATATATCCTGACATCATTAAGATGCCATATGTAATACTCCAAAGGTAGGTGGTCATATTGTTTGACTGATGTCTGTCATTAAACTGAAACCTTACTCCTACCAAGTATGAACCATACCAATAACTACCAACATGATAAAAAGACTTTTTAATGAAAAGTATAAAAGGTGCTTAAAGACATTGTTGCCATTAGTGAGAATTGACTCAAGCATAAATTATTTCTTTGGCTTTCAGAATAGAAAAAATATGCAAAATGTGTCTCCTTAAATTACTATATATTTGATTAGTTGCAGAATATTGTGTAATACCAGTTTCTAGTTTCTCTTTTCATCCATTTTGTTGCTAGTTGAACAGATTTTGAAATCCAACACCCCAAATAAGTAAAAGTTTATTTATTCTGTCTATTCATACACCACTGATATTACAGTAGTCTCCTGCTCACAACATTCAACAGAACATGTGTATTTTCATCCAAGGGAATCCAGTTTTACCGACTTTGACAGTACCTTTATAGACGTCTATGATTTATGGAAACATACTGGATTAGAATCAACTTTATTAGCCAATCATGGAATTTTATTTCACCAAATAAGTCAAAATAAAAAAAAATTACCTGAACAAAATACTTTAATAATTTTATGGGCTTTAAGTTTCCATATTATGCAAAATTCACAAATATTTTTAAAGCCATATGTTTCCTGAAGCCTGTGTATAAGATTCACAAATGAAAAAAAAAAAAAAAAAACCTTTCCACTAACTGCCTTTCTCGACCTCTTAGCTAAAGTGTGCTCAAAAATTTTTTTTTTTTTGGGGGGAAAAGCATTCCCCTTATGACATCATAAGGGGGAATAAACTGTCAAGCACAGTCTGTAGGAGCCTTTCCATAAAGCCATGGCCTTCATCTATGTATCTGGGGACCTCACTTAATATTTTAGCATGGTATGAGGTGTGATATGGGACCTTTAATGTGTGAAAGAAAAAAACAAATACAACATTGTACAGGTGCATAGGATGGTCATAGTAGCATATAAGTTTAAGGCTTCCTTTAATGGGTTTTGGGTTAAAATCAGTCAAACAAAAGTAATCACATTATTTGTACCAAGTTACAAACACATCAAACGCTGCAACACTGTATTAAGCAGAACTATTCGGAATACATATTTTTATCTGTAAATTCAATAAATCACAAAAAAAAAAACTTTTGTTATATTACCTTTTTTATACTCATTTTATTACTCTTTTTTTACCACAAAGTTTCAGTGATCATTTATTATTTTAATTGTAACATATTTTATCAGTGTCCTGTCTTGTCTTGTGCATAGCCAATATAAAAGCGGAAATTAAGCATAAAAAGGCCCAATTTACCACACATGTAACTCAGAATATTTTTCATACTGCTTGTGGAAATTAATACATTTTGCATTTTTCATTTAATTTTAATGTATGCATCCAAATAAAGGATCATTCTTATTTTACAATCCACATTATAAGACATTAGTTATGATAATCTGGTTCCTAAGAGTGGTAGATACTGTTGTTCACTGAAGATAAGTGACTGAAATGATAACTAGAGTCTAAAGTCTAAAGTAAACCAACATGAGTTTGAACTGCCCTGATAAAATGCCAATTTACATAACATTTTGAAAATGTAATGACATAAGTTTATTAAAAACGTATCAATGAAACTATAAAATACCTCGTTATGATTTTTATTTATTTATTAATTTTTTTAAATT
>NW_015150592.1:1358987-1375079 GCF_000732505.1 Cyprinodon variegatus
CACGGCAAAGGAGGACTAAGCAAATCTCCAAACATCCACCTCCTTCCTTTCTCACATCACTATGTTACTCCTAGACTCCTATGGTGCTTTGCGAAGCTCAGATGTGGTCCTTCTCCTCCATGGTTTCCCCACCTCCAGCTATGACTGGAACAAGGTACCCTGGATACATCATCTCTTTATTTTCTGCATGATCAGCAGGATCCATAGTGTCTGGCACTTAATCACATTTCACCATCTATTATTCCTGTTGTCCATTATTTATCTGTTATTCAGCTTTCTGTCCATTGTCCTTTTCAGGTTCCATGTTGACACTGTAGCATTATTTATTTTTTTATTGATATTAGGGCCGAAACAATTAATCAGGTTAATAGATTATGGAAATAATAATCAATTAACCATTGCATAGAGACTCTAAAACATGACTTTAGCTGACAGAGCAACCTACTGTCAATATGCTCTATTCAGAGACAGTGGGAAAGTTTTAGTTTGACCTGGTTTAATTCTGTTAAAAAAAAAAATAATAAATGCTATCCGATAAGATTAACTTTATTGTCCAAAAAGGAAATTTGATTTACAGACTCTGGCTGCTACATAGTCCAAACTATGTCACATTGCATTCACACATAAAAACACTGCTATAAAAATTCCATCATAAGACAATAAATAAATACATAAGGAAGCATGTTACATTCCATTCACAATAAAAATTGAAAGAAAAAAAAAATTGTATAAAAACCATCTTTAAAGAATCTGTTAAGGTAGTTTACATTTCCAATACCATTGCCTATTACACAATTTACTGCTTGATACTGTTTATTGCCTTAATGGAAAGCAGAACAAATGAGTTCTTATAGTGGTTCAATCTACAGGCAGGGACTCTAATACGTCGACCTGAAGGAAGAAACCGATACTCTGAATAAATAATATGAGTGGATAAAAAAAATAATAATAATCCACAGATTACTCGATTAGCAATATAATTGTTAGTTGCAGCCTTAATTTATATGAAATTCATTTGTGTTTAAATCTTCAAATTGGCCTAAAAGGAGAAGCTACATCTTGTAAATGTTAGTCATTTTACCATAAGAACTGTCCAAATCCTGAAACCATTTATCCTCCATTGCAGATCTGGGATCCACTCACACAGCGCTTCCATCGAGTCATTGCACTGGACTTTCTTGGATTTGGCTTCAGTGACAAACCAGTGAGTCTGCAGCTTGATTTCCTGATGCTGTAATGTGTTTCCTGCCACTTGTTGATCCATTACTGCTGTTTCTTTTCCTTCCCTCACACTGTTTACAAATCTCCTTTTCCATGATTTCTCAGAGACCCCACAGATACTCCATCTTTGAACAGGCCAGTATAGTTGAAGCCCTGGTGAACCATTTGGGTCTGAGCAATCAGCGTCTCAATCTGATATCCCACGACTATGGAGATACTGTGGCTCTGGAGCTGCTGTACAGGTCATCCATTTCTTTCAGGTCTCAACAAATATTAATGGTTTACCATTGATTTCTTCCTCTACATTTTTTTCCCCTCTTTTTTTTTTTTTCTATAAATTAGGAGTGACCAAAATCGCAGCGGCCATCTGATCTTCAACAGCCTCTGCCTTTCAAATGGAGGTAATGTAATGTGTACCCTGTTGGCATTCCTTGGGGAGTTAATAAATAAATGCAAAATAAATACAAAAAAACAAACATCTCATGTATAATATTAGACATTTCTAAATTCCCAGACATTTTGCTCATGTTCGTATGTGATTACAGCTTAAATGTTTTAAAACACAGGCATAAGTAGGAACACATGGATCATGTAATATGCTGCTCTTCTTTACGAAGGGTCCTCTTATACAGCAGTAAACTATTTTTCCAGACTAGCTAGGATTCCAATTAAGCATCTAAAGCACCATCTTCTCTCCAGTTTCCTAGCATTTTGCTTAAAACCAGGGAGCAACCTTTCTTTTTTTAAAGTTTTTCAAAGGGGCTGCATTGTCTAAAACAGTAAACAGAGACCTAGATACCCCATCAACACAATCATCAACCTGTGAAGGGGAATAAACTAAACTTTTGCACTTTGCACTCTGTCGTGACACAGAGGAGAGAGAAAGTGAAACAGATCCTTTGAAATTTATAACTGCACTGTCTGATAATGATTGGCTAATGTTAAAGTAATGCTAAAGGTTATTAAAAAGAGGTCAGAGGACAGGAAGTTTTAGCCAATTTTTTATGTCACACTAAACTATATGTCATTTTAGCAAATATTTGAGGTCATACTATACTATTACTTGGTTAGGCATATTTTTTTAGGTCATACAATACTTTGACTTGCTTTAGCCCATTTTTGAGGTCACACTATACTATGACTCGTTTTAGCCAACTTCTGATGTCTTGCTGTACTATCACTTGTTATGCCAATTATTTAGGTCATACTAAACTATAACTCGGTTTGGCCTATTTTTTGTGGTCATACCATTCTATGACTGGTTTTAACTCTTTTTGAAGTAATACTATACTGTTAGTCGTTTTATCCAATTTATTCAGGTCTTATTATACTATGACTCGTCTTAGCCAATTATTTAGGTCATACTGAACTATAACTGCTGCGATAGACTGGCGACCTGTCCAGGGTGTAACCCGCCTCTCGCCCATTGACTGCTGGAGATAGGCACCAGCACCCCTCGCGACCTCACTCGAGACAAGCGTGTAAAGAAAATGGATGGATGAACTATAACTGGTTTTGGCCTGTTTTTCAAGTCATACTATATTATGACTCGTTTTAGCTATTTTTTAAAATCATACTATACTATGTGTCTTTTTTAGCAAAATATTGAGACCATACTATACTGTCTGTCTTTTTAGGAAATTTTTTTGGTATTTTTGAGGTCATACTTTACCAAGACTCATTTTAGCCTATTTTTGAGGTCATAGTATAGTATAACTCATTTTAGCCTATTTCTGACATCATACTATACTATGACTAGTTTTAGCCTATTTCTGACGTCATACTATACTATGAATCATTTTATCCTATTTCTGACATCATACTATACTATGACTCATTTTAGCCTATTTCTGACGTCATACTATACTATGAGTCTTTTTATTCTATTTCTGACATCATACTATACTATGTGTCTTTTTAGCAAAATATTGATGCCATACTATACTGTGTGTCTTTTTAGGAAATTTTTTAGGTGTTTTTGAGGTCATACTATACTATTACTTGGTTAGGCATATTTTTTTAGGTCATACAATACTTTGACTTGCTTTAGCCCATTTTTGAGGTCACACTATACTATGACTGGTTTTGGCCTATTTTTCAAGTCATACTATATTATGACTCGTTTTAGCAATTTTTTTTTAAATCATACTATACTATGTGTCTTTTTGCCAAAATATTGATGCCATACTATACTGTGTGTCTTTTTAGGAAATTTTTTTGGTGTTTTTGAGGTCATACTTTACCAAGACTCATTTTAGCCTATTTTTGAGGTCATAGTATAGTATAACTCATTTTAGCCTATTTCTGACATCATACTATACTATGACTAGGTTTGGCCTATTTCTGATGTCATACTTTATTATGACTGGTTTTAGCCTATTTCTTTCTTCATACTATACTAGGAGTCGTTTAAGACTATTTTGATGTCATACTATACTATGACTCATTTAAGCCAATTTTTGACATCTTACTATTCTATGAATAGTTTTCAGCTATTTCTGACATCATACTATACTATGACTTGTTTTAGCCCATTTCCGAGGTCATACGATACTATGACTTATATAACTATATTATTACTAATTTAAGCCAATTATTTGCATCATACTATATTCTATGACCTATTTTGGCCTGTTTTTAAGATCATACAATACAATGAATCATTTTAGATTATTTTTGAGGTCATACTATACTATGACTCATTTTAGCCAATTATTTAGTTCATACTATACTATGGCACGTCTTAAGTTATTTAGAGGTCATAGTATAGTCTGAATCGTCTAAGCTCATTTTTGAGGTCCCTCTATTGTATGAATCGCTTTAGCCTGTTTTTGACATCATACTATACTATTACTCGTTTTAGCCTATTTTTGAGTTCATACTATGCTATCAGTCATTTTAGCCAATTGTTGAGGTCACACTATATAATGACTTTTATTTATGCAATTTTTCGAACCAGATGAAGATCTGATATCACATGTTTGCAAGCCTGCAACAAATAATAGGATAAATCCTGATTGATTACTGAAATATTACTCAACTAATTTAGATATCAATTAACTTTGCTGGTGAAGATTCTGTCATCCAGGTCATAGTGATTCCAAAAAAGTTAAAAACAATCCACTGGACTTTGTTTCCAAGTTTGTAGACATTTCGCTTCCCAACAGGAAGCTATTTCAATTCAAAATGTTAGAATTAGCATTGAGTTCGAAGCTTTATAGAGTGGCCCAAAAACTTGTTTTGGCTTTGAAAACATGCAAATTAAACCAGAAGAACAGCCTGCAATACCCAGTATCCGGTATTGCAGGCTAACAAAGAACCCAAACGACTTCCCATTCCTAAAGGGTGGACCCATTAAACAAATCATCCATATTTGGTAGTAATTTCCTGTTTATTAAAAAGTTGGAGCTGCTGTCTCTACTATTTAAACACTTTGCAATAATGGAAAAGCTGGTTAAGCTTTATTCATGTATAATATTTCAATGTGCTATGGCAGAATCTGATTGTTGTGATTTAAAGACAAGGATAACCCTAACGGGTTTTCTTTTTTTTCCAATAGGGTTATTTCCAGAAACTCATCACCCACGGTTGCTGCAGACGGTGAGTAAAGCTGCCTTCATTCTACTCTTTGAACTTTATGAAATATTAGATTCTTTTGTTGTAATTTATTAAAAGGGGTTAAAAGTGGACTGCATATTTTTGTCTGTGCCATGTCCTTAATTTTCCTTTTTCCTCCAATTAGCTGATGAAGGACTCAAGTATTCTAGGGACGGTTCTGACACGCCTCATTAACTCCATGATCTTCCAGAAGGGGTGAGAAGACCAGAATGTTTTAAATGAAGAATGCAAGGAACTATTTGGTCTTATGCTTTTAGTCCTTTTTGGTAGCATTGGAGAAGTGTTCGGTCCCTACACTCAGCCCACAGATGCAGAGCTCTGGGACATGTGGACCAGTTTACGCTACAATGATGGCAACTTGGTTTTAGACAGGTAATGTTGCGTTCAAATGCTCACTGTTCCTGATTTATGGAAGGGGATTTCACTTCTTTTTTTTTTTTTTTTTTCTCCATCAGTATTCTCCAGTACCTCAATCAGAGAGCTCAGCACAGAGATCGATGGGTGGGAGCGCTCACGTCTACACATGCCCCATGTAAGTTTAGTGGATCAGAGGGGGGAGCAAACCCTTCCTAAAATATGAGCTAGGTCATTAAAGCCGGGCTTACACTGTGCGATTATTTCTTTTTTGCTTTTCTCGGGCCGACTTTCCAGTTGTACGAGAAGTTTCTAAATGGCCCGACTTTGAGCCTGAACGTGTGTCGTACATCGTGTAGTGTACAGGTGATAACGAGGGACGATCAGACTCTCACGACCACCTCCTGATCAGGAATCGGGAGAAAATCAAACATGTTTGATTTTCTCCTGACCGTTGTGGGCAAATTGCTAAGTGGGCATGCACAAACAAGGACTCTTCTTCCTCCTCTCAGCTGAAAAATAGAGGCATGGTGGGGGTAAAATGGAGTCCTTTCAGTAAAACTGACAGACCATAGTAGCCACGTTTGTTCAGCCATGTCTTTGTCCAAATATGCAGCCGCCTTTTCTTTTTAGGGCTTTCAACACACAAAATTGCCCAAATTGCCAAGGCAGCGCATTTCACTCTATTGAGCTTTCTTCTACAAGTTTGGCTCACGGATAGACGAGTCCGAGTAGCGCCATCTCACTATGGAGTCTGAAGTGGTTTTTAGACGTGCAGTGTGAGCAGGTAGATTGCATCAGAGCGTCGTACTGCAAAGTGCGAGAACATGCATTGTGAACGGTGAACTCGCGCTGTGCGACTAAACCCTGCATTTTGTCGTACAGTCCGAGCTGTAGCTATGTGCAACGATTGGAAAAAAATCGCACAGTGTATGCCCGTCTTAAGTGATGCTAAACTGAAAGGATGGAATAAGAGAACAAGGTTAGAAAGAAGGAAGTAATAGGAGGATACAAGGTAGAGGAAGGAAGGGAGTACACACAAGTAAAACAAATACCTAAACAGAACAGGAAGACTAAAATCAGACTCTTCCTGAACGCTCACATTAGAAGAACAAAATGGTTTGTTCACTTTTTCATCTCCTACATCTTCCATTTGGTTTCTTCCCCCTCCTGTGTTTTAGTGCACATGATTTACGGACCTCTGGACCCTGTCAACCCCCATCCACAGTTCATCCGTCTTTATGTGTGAGTTTCCCTTCAAGTGACTTCCTTAACCCGGTCTCTTATAAGTATTCACACCCTTTGAACGGGTTTCACAACAAATTCAAACTACAGATGTTTAGATACCAACCACAAAGCTTTATCTCTGTTCAAAGCTCCCATACATCAGTGATTTGATCTAAAACCTCTGCAGCCTTCATAGAACTAAAATTTTACATTATGTAGTGTTGGTTTGAAAGAAAATCCTTAAAGTTTGGGGCTGTTGTGATTAAAAGTTCAATGGGTATGAATACTTATTTAGGCAACTGTATAGTCTGCCTCAGTGTGAATGTGAAGTGAAAATATTTCAAAATGGTGGGATTAATTTGGATCTCCATTTGATCCATAAATGAGCTTTAGCCAGCAACATGTTTAGTTTTTTTTACCATTTTGTTTACAATATCAAATAATCCCAAGCATTTCAATAAAACCTTTACATTGGAGATATACATTTTCCTGCTGTGGTCTTCTTGAGAAATTATGTTTAAATGTGACCCATGGTTAATAAACTGGGTCATATTGAAATTCAAAACACAGAACAAAAAAGAAATTAAGCTCTTATTAAAAAAAAAAAATCCATCAGAGGTTAAACAGCGCTTTTAGGTTTCTTGTTAACCTCAAACTGTTATGAAAATGCATTCTATCGTCAATAAAAAGGTGGTTTCTAAAGTTCTCAGCAGTTAATTAAGAAAAACTTTCATTTATTCTATTCTTGCAGGCATCTGGTGAAGAAGTCGACCGTCACGATTCTGGACGACCACATCAGTCACTACCCTCAGCTGGAGGACCCCACTGGCTTCCTAAAAGCTTATTTTAATTTCATCCACTCTTACTGAACAGATCACACACAGGCACCTTGTGTGAGTAATCAAAACCAGATCAAAATGATTTTCCACCCTTAGTTAGGAATGTTAGGAGCTAATGAAAAGTCTGAGGAAAACAAATGCACATTTATAGAAACCTGAGATGATCAACTACTGTAATATTGAGCATATCTGTTGAATCCAACATTCTGAATTACTTTTGATATCATTTTCTACATTATGCTAAATGTTAACTATCTTTAAATAAAAGTAATTTTGTTAAAAAAAAAAAGAGTCTTAGTTGCATTCTGATTTACTTTATTGTGAAACTGAAACAATATTTTCTAAGAACAGAAGATGGAAAAAAAAGACAGAAATGTTTTAGTTTATATAGAAGATATAAAACATTTATCTGGTTGAAATAGCCACAAGAACGAGTTTAAGTTTAAAGACTGACAAAGAGATGGATGAGGGTCGTTACATGCTAAATGGCTGCGCTGGGTTCAGATTTCTAGCCAACAGAGGCCAGGATCACATCGACAACGGTCTCCTCACTGCTGCGGACACCATTGTCACCATCAGCCAGCGCCAGACGAGCCCGAACCAGCACGTCGTAGCCTCCTCGGAAAACGCCTGGGGGGAGGTGGGGAAATCTTACTCTCAGCAAACAGATTTCTAAGAATTAACTTTGACTCTTTGAGGAATCTCACCAGCAAGGAAGAGGACGTGAGAGTTCTTATTTTCTGGAACTTTGTCGGAGCGTTCACAAGGCTGCATTCCCAGGAAGCTGATGATGTTCCCCACCGCCTCTGTAAATGGTTCAATAAAGAGATTGAGTTTGATGCAAAGATTAAACACACCTCTAGATGGAGCTACCTTCACCAACATCAGCTTTGCATGTAGGAAACTTGTCAAACATATTCAGAGTGCGTACCATCCAGCGTTCGCACAGACGCCAGAGCGAACGTCTCTTCCTTCTCGTACTCGTCTCCCACTTCCTCCCACGCTGCTCCGAAATTAGGTTTCAAGACTTTTTGAATGTGATCTGCAACGGTCACCTCCAGGTCTTCTAGCTGGAGGGAGTGAGAATTTGGAAAAACTAATTAAGATCTCAGGACCTGCAAAATTTGCTCGTCTTACCAACTCTAACTCCACTCCTACTTACCACGTATTCGTCATCGTAACCGTCATCGTCAGGCTCTCCTGTGTTGGGGTCACAGTCCCTCACCAGGTACTTCATTGTACAGCTGAATGTACACGACACTGCAGGCAGACAGAAGTTCTGTTCACCGAAATGGCAACTATGCCCAAAACTTGATCAAAATCCAGAGTTCTTAGAAATTCTAAAATACAATTTCTTTGCATGTTTGTGACCTAACATTCAGCTCCAATCTTAGAGTGGTATACCATCTCAAACCACAGTTAGATATCTGGATTGTTGGCACAAGGTGTTAATGTGCTGTGCTTTGACACCCATGGTGGTGGGTTCAAACCCTGGGAAGGGCAACATCTAGAGGAAAAAAAAAAAAAACTTCCAGAGGACCTTAGACTTAAGATAGGGTCCATCTGACTAGAGATCTATGAGGTACAACAAAAATGCTACGGCAGATGGGGAGCCAGGACGCCAGGAAGTGGGGATAGATGTCCTCCCCACTATCAATCTTAGAGGACAGCTACAACAGAATGTTGGTAAGTGAAGTAATGAGTGCAGGGAGTATGTAGCATAAAACGTACAGAGTAATCTAGATATAAAGTGCCTCATAATCTACTAGAAAGAGGAAAAAGCAGGGTGATGTGTAAAGGACAACTTAAAAACAGGCCACCAAGTTTTTATTTTTTTTTTATTTATTTATTTTTTTTTTAAATATATATAAATTAACAGTCATGTTAATTTTGCACCCACACAAAAAAAAACATTTCAAGTGCATCCATTATGACTGTTAAAATCTTTCACCTTGATGCTTTTGTTAACATTGCCTGATTAGAGTGAAACAAATGTTTCTTGGTCAGCGTTTCAATTCCTTCCGACCTACGGGGTCGTTGCTGCCAGCTGTGTCTCATTATTAAAATACACAGGACCAGGTTTCTGAACTGACCCAGGTGGCCCAACTGCCCCCTACCGAGCTCTACTGGAGGATGCTAAAATAGCACGACGTGCTTTATGATGATTCCCTCACTTCGTTTAGTAGCGTGTTTATGGATGATCAGCGGCCTTGGTTAAAGAGACCCCGACCAGTGATTTCCTCTCTGGTTGGTTTGCTGTGCATCTCTCTCTTCCATCTTCTTCCATCTTCCAAGTTTAGTAGGAACTTTTCCCAAAGCAAGTTTAACACTAAAGCAGTGTTAAATTCATTTCCATTCTAACAACCAAGACCATCACTTCTTTTCACCCATCTTGAATGGATATAACATCCAAGTTGTTCAGTATATAAACACAATTAGACTATTCCTCTTTGACTGAATAGACAGAATTGACACTAAATTTTTGTATAAAAGTCAGGACGTTAGTTAAAACAAATCCAGCCTTCACACCGGCAGTAGGGTCGTCATCATCAGGCAGCTGCGCCAGAGTGTAGGCGGACCCAGGCTGGCTGTAGGGGAGGCTGGGTGCTGGAATGTAGTGGACCACCTCATAGGCCTCAGATGGCTCCATCTGAACTACCACCTGCAACAAACAGGAGTTCAGCCCCGTTGCATTAAACTTGCTATAAAGTCGTGATGTTAAGAAACATGTTGGATCTGGTATCCAGGAACCTTTTGGAGCAACTGGTCGTTCAGAGTGTTTGTGCAGTCGAACTGGAACACCATGTGTCGCGCGAATGTGTGTTTGATGCAGCGAACCACGTATTCTGTCTCAGCCTCTGTCAGCTGTACTGCTTCTGACGACTTGAATAACGGGCCGAGGGTCTGGAATTCTGGGATGGATGCAAGTTGTTCTGCAAGTTGGTGACGAGAAAATAAAGGTGGACATCGATTAGTTGTCTTTGGCAGTGTAAAGGTCAAACTAAAGCAAGTGCAGACATGTAGTTTTACCTTGGTAGATGTCCTGGCGTGATGGACCCAACTTTTCTGGCAGTTTGCTTGTAGCAACAGGAGCAATTTCTAAGAGGGAATAAATCAATTATTTATTTTATGCACAGAATGATAATATTCAATCAGCGCCAAATATACAAGTACCTGTTTTCTGCTCTGTGATCGGAGCTGTTGCCAGAGGTACAGACTTCATATCAAAAGGGTTCTCGTAGGGCTCCAGAGTGTACTGGTGGAGGGACTTTTCCAGACCGGGAATGGACACTGACAACCCTGAGACACAAAGGAAGAGGAAACGTCAACATCAAGCCCTGTGGAGGTCTCTGGCACAACTGCATTGTTCAAAAGCAGCAGCTTTACCATTAAAGATGTACGCAGCATTCAGAGCTTTCTACTTCTGCTGCAGGACGTTCATGTAGAAAGTAGATCTGTCTCGCACCTCATCATCACTGTCCATCATACACCTGTGAGAACCAAACATGTTAGTGTACATCAACAATAGATGTTTAAACATCCATTTGGAAATTAAATCTTGTTTCTATTCAAAATAATATAGACTGAAATAAATATGTAAAGATTTTTATATTCCCTTCAAGAGACAACAGACACGTCTCTTTTAATATATTGAGGGAAACAAACATGCATAAGCACCTCTGCATTAGAACCAGGACGCTCGGCAGATAGATCATCATTCTGAGCACCAAATTTAGCCAAAGCGCTCACAGCAGCTGAAAATGAAAAAACTCAGTTACTGGTAATCAGACCCAGAGTTTCCAACTTAAACTTAGACGATGGATCAACATGGGGCTGTCTCACCTGCACGGACCGCCTCGCTCTCCAGCACCACCCGGTTGAATATGAAGCAAATGTACTTGGAGGGACTGCGGGGTCCGCGGCCCCTCTTTGCCCAGCAGGTGCAGGATCTTTGTGGCCAGCACTGTGTGCTCACAGTCCTCAATGAACTCACACAGGTGGGCCAAGCCCGTCTCTTTGCTCTCAGGATTCTCCTCGATGATGCTAATGATGCAATCCACAATGGCTCGCTTGTACTCAAAGCCACCCTGCATGAAACCAGAGGAAATTATTCCTAATAGATGTAGGAAAACCTGCTAGAATAATCTGTCTGTAAACACTCTTAAAATCAGACATTTATTTACTTACGTCATCTCTCAGCATGTTTGATAAGAAGTTCATCATGACGCTGTGCTTCCTGGGATACTTCTGACATAAGGCGCTGATGGCCTGCACGACCACCACCTGAAAAGAACAAATAAAACCAAAGGAATAAACATATCTAACCTGTTTTTGATAAACTGGACCACATTCAAATACTATATAATTTTCTCACATTGAACTCATCAGAAATTTCAGAGACAAAGGAGGAGATCTGTTTCATGAGGCGGTCCACGCTGCTCTCACTGCCGGTCTTCAAGAGAGTAGTGATTGCCAGAGTTGCAATGCTGCGGTTGGAATCTGTGATCAGGTTCTCCAGGTCCAAGTTGCATGCAGTCACAGCTGACGGGTGTTTCATGGCAACCTGGGAAGGATATTGAACTTGAATAAGAGCATTTTCACAAATAATGAATACACATTAAAAATATTTAGTCCATTAATAGCTTTTAAAGCTCTAAAATATGCTGTATAATGGGGTTTAAATGATGGCATGTACTGTACCTTGTTGAGGGTCCTAACAGCAGCATATCTCAAGGCGGCTTTAGGGGAGCTGCAGAAAAGCTGGAGCACTGCAGAAAAATTATCCACATTAGACCCACAGAGAGAACAACATGATTAAATTAAATCATTTTAACAGTTTCTTTGTACCGACTTGTTTAAACTCTTGCTTATTTCAGCACTGGCTTCAAACAGGCAAGCAAACAAGTGAGGCGGGAGTGGAACATCGACCTTGCACAATATTTGCTATTAATTGGTGTTTTATAAAAAACAAAATGAACTACAATGATATATCTTTGGTCTGAACTACAACTAAACTAAAAAAAACTAATTTTGTACACTGTTGCCGAAACAACAGTCCCCCTTTTAAAACTCTGAAATGAAACTGATCTGCTAATCTTTTAATATAGGAACACTTGTGATAATCACATTGAATGGTGATGTCTTTATCTAGTTTAAGCTTTATGAATAAGATCTGGTTAATCAGATAACCTGAAACAGCAGGAGCCAGCTCCCTGGCGGTACAGTTGGGCATGTGGACAATGGCAGAAGCAGCCTCATAAACGACCATCTCGTTCTTGTTCCTCAAGCAGCTCTCGATGAAGTCAAACAAGGGGCTGTCATGACTGTAGATCAAATACATGACATCAATACTGGTTCATCTATGATAACATAACCGTCTGATCCACAAATGCCTCAGTCTGCTCACCCTCCCTCAGTCTCGTCCAGCAGTTTGCTGGCAATGCGGATTAGCATGCAGTAGGCGAATGGGGACTTCAGGCCAGACTTGGTGAACTTGTTGAGCATCTTGGTCACAGCGAGACGATCGTTCTTCCTAAGATGATACAGCAGGCCGAGAGCATGGTACTAAAAGAGAGGGGGGAAATAAAGCATTTAGAGCAAAAATGTTTGCTTATGAGCCATAAACGTACATATTCCTCCAACATGCTCAGGTCTTTCCTACCTGGACCATGATGTTGTCACTGGAAGCAGCCTCCTGGGCTTCATTCACCCAGCGCTTCACCACATCGTAGCTCATCTTCACCATGTGCTGAGGAGTTGAAGCAGAGAGGATGTCATCCAACAGCAAAGAGCAATGCATGAGTGCATTACCCAATCATAAAAAATGTTGTGTATTTGCAGAAATTGTGACATTTTACCAGAGAGGAGACCAGAGCTGAACTGGACACACTGGGCACTTTGTCCACAATAGCCTGCTTCATGTACCGTTCGATGGCCTGCAGCATGGTGGTCTGTGAGCAGAACACAACAAATAAACAAAGCTCTGTAAGAAAATATATTTTTCTCCAGTAAGAGACAAATTAAGATATGAAAATAAGATAATAAAAAAAGTCAACTTCACTCACATCTGTAATCCTGCACAGGGCTCTAATGGCTGGACCTCTGTATACATCCTCCTTACCAGTCATGTCTTTAGTTAGACTATTTAAAAAAAGACAAATGAGAACCAATAAATCACTTCTTCTGATAGAAATAAAAAAGAGAATTTTAACTTTATGGCATTGAAATCAGGTGCTCTGTATTTTCTAAACAGATGTGCTGAGAAAATAAGGAAAAAGTACATATACCACACTGAGAAGTAGCTTTTGCTCACTGATTTGCTGTTCTTTTTTTAAATCACATTTGTCAGATAGTGAATTGATCTTCCATTTAAATCTTGAACTAACTGTTACTTACCAATGTTTACTACTACCTGACCTTTATAATTACATATTCATTTAATATTTACATCTAAAACAGTATGTGGTAGGCCAATTATGCTATTAATTATCAGTTAAGGTCACAATTCATAATTCAAAAACAAAAACAAAAACTGTCAAAAAGGAGAAAAAGTAACATAAATATTAAGTGGCTCAGAAGTAGACAGACAGTTCATACTTTAATCAAACTTAGACCTAGCATGACTTCAAACAGGCTATCCAAACCCCCAAAAGTTGCATACTGCTTTTGAATTAAAATGTATTCGGTAGGGTAAAAATCATCCAAGAATATTTTAAAGCTTTAATAGAAGTCTAAATTCATATTTATTGTTAATCAATTTCGCATCTACATTTTAGTCCTATAAAAACAAACAAAAAAATCTTGTAAATCAGCGTTTTTATTTGGAAATTGTTCATTTTCCCAGATCTTGGGGAAAGTTACCCAAAATGACCACCAGATGTCGACAGTTCTTATGAGCTGAGTAGAGCCTATGGCTCTGTTCGAAAACCTAGGACGCATCCTTAGAAGACCGGATTCGAACAGACATGGGCAATGTGGAGTCAGCAAGTCATCTCCATGTTATGTATTTAATCTACCCAGCCAATTAACCAGGTGAGTCCAATCTGCACAGGTTAATTTACGNAAGTCACGTGACTAGGACGTAAAACAATAGAAAGCGTATAGGTAGAAGAAACGTAACAGTACCACAAAAAAATGGCCATTAATGTACCTCCACTACGTTTTGCAGTGTGGACCAACGTAGTGGGGGTACATTTTCCCATGAGACTGGGTTGTGCATTGACACATCCAAACCTCTGCATTTCACTTACTTAGACAAACTTTATTGAAATTTTGTTTTGTACAGCTCTCAAGACATTTCATTTTCTTTAAGTGCATCTGTGACCAAACAAACATTGGGGAACAGTGGGATAAAAGCTGTTGCAGAACCTGCTTCTCCTCATTCAGGATCAGGCTGTTATCTTTGCACTAGCCCACCAGCTGCTCCACCTCCTGCAATGCAGTGTTTACCCCCTGGACTGCATCATTAAGTAGGAGGAGCTTCAGTGGCATGAAGCTGAAACCCCATTGTCATGAAAAACAATCAGCAAATAGACTGAATGGTTGTTGCTTCTTTGGTGCAGGTTTGTGCATTTAAAAGAGGTTATTTGAAAAAAAAAAAGGAAAACAAGATCATATACGCTGCTGTTGTTTCAGAGATATTAAAGGTTATTTTTTTAGAACACCCAGAGGTCAACTACCTGTTAAACACTCAATTGGATCAAAATTATCTAGCCAACTTTTTCAGTGTGTTTTTGCTCCTTTCGTTTTTAAGATAGAATTATTGTTAATCACATCCCATGACGTCACCATCCCAGCAGACATTAGTGCTGTCATTCCTTACCTTATTTGGTGGCTGGAGTGACTGTTTCATATCTATTTAATCACCAGCCTCCAAGACCCTTTGCTTTGGACCTGCCGTTACCCCTGGCAACCCCATAATGTTTCCTGTATAGATCTCGTTGTTGACGTTTCACAATAAAAGCACAGGTGAAACATCACGGACTAATGCTAACTTGTTCTCTATTAACAACTTTTGAATCGCCTTTGGGAGACCATCATTTTTGGAAAAGCCCCAAAAGAAAAATTGTCCAATTGGGTTCATCTAGATGCAGCTCTGATTGGGTCGGATTCAGCGGGATTCCTTTGTAAATCTGCCCCCTAAAAAGCCCTGATGGTAGGCAGTGGGCTGTTACAGTTCTTTGCTGGAGGTGAGTGAGGATGATGAACAGTGCTTCTAGGACTTAATGATCCAGAATCCCCTCATCCCATTGGTTGAGCCAAGTGTTGCTCACGCTGAAGGTAGCAGGAGACAACTGAGCAGTGTGGGGGACAAACTGAGTAATTTAAATTCTGACGCTACTTTTGGGAGCAAACAACTCCTCACTGCTGCAAGAGCTCAGTTGATATACAAGTGGAAAAAGTGTTATTGAGCAAACATTTTTTTTTCTGTTTTACCACTGTAGTCTCCAGTCATTGTATTTAAGGCACAAACATGTTTACAAGTTTGCACAACTTCGCTGTTGCACCAAAAATGTGCACTATTTTTATTGTTTTATATTCAGTTTTACAGTTTGAAGTTAAGCAGGACAGGCTTGTTTTTAAGATACTTATTTTATTCAGCTAAGTTTGTTATTTTTTTATTAAAGTGAATTGCTGGATAATAATTTGTTTTCCTTGTGTTCATGTCGCTCACAAATTGTCATGATGTGGCAGGTTTTCTAGCCCAGGTGCAGAACTCACAGACAGAGAGGCAGGGGAAAGTCCAATATTTTATTGGATTCGTTCAGGGTGCTGCCCTGGAGGCAGAGAGGACCGAGCAGGTCAGGTTCAGGTTTACAGATTAACAGGTTTA
>NW_015150592.1:1375892-1382856 GCF_000732505.1 Cyprinodon variegatus
AAGGACAACAATCCGGCTCAGAGGGAAGCTCTCACCCAGCTTATATGGGGAGAGCTTAATCATGAGCTGATGGGAATCAGCTGAGAGCTGAGCACCAGCTCCCAGGAGAGGATCCACTGCGCCCTCTGGTGGGCAAGCCTCTGGATCCCAACAGGAAAAACAGAAACCCACAGAAAGGGATCCACGTCGCCCCTCTGGAGGGCAAACCCCTGGATCCCAACAGTAACAGAAGCCCACAGGAAGGGATCCACGTTGCCCTCTGGAGGGCAAACCTCTGGATCCCAACAGTACTCCCCCTTAAGGGCGGATACCAGACGCCCAAAAACAAAAAACCAGAAACAAAAAACAACCCACCCAGGGCGGGCGGAGGGGGAAACAGGCAAGGAGGGCCAGGCACAGAAACAGAAACAGGGTCCAGAAATCAAAACAACCCACCCAGGGTGGGCGAGGACAGGGAAAATCTCAGGTGAGGCAAGACAGAGTCTCAGGTGGCCGGCCGTGGGACCGGCAGCAGGGCAGAGTATCAGGTGACCGGCTGCGGAAACGGAGCTGAAGCAGACGCTCTGGAGGCCGGCCGCCGGACCGGAGTCTCAGAAGCTGCAGGGACCCTGGAGGAGACGCCATCCCAGCTTCTGCAGGAAGCTCAGAGAAGGACGCCGTCTCCGCTCCAACAGGAAGCTCCGAGGAGGGCGCCGCCTTCGCTTCTGCTGCTCTGCAACAGGGTCAGACAGGGCCGTCCACTGCGGATCCGAATCAGGAACTAAAGAGGCCGCCGATTGCGGCTCCACATCAGGAGCAGAGGAGGCCACCGACTGTGGCTCCACAGGGACACAGGAGGCCGCCGATTGCGGCTCCGGATCAGGAACAGAGGAGGCCACCGATTGTGGCTCCACATCAGAAGCAGAGGAGGCCACCGACTGTGGCTCCACATCAGAAGCAGAGGAGGCCACCGACTGTGGCTCCACAGGAACACAGGAAACCGCCGATTGCGGCTCCGGATCTGGAACAGAGGAGGCCACCGACAGTGGCTCCACAGGAACACAGGAAACCGCCGACTGCGGCTCCGGATCTGGAACAGAGGANTGCGGCTCCGGATCTGGAACAGAGGAGGCCACCGACTGTGGCTCCACAGGAACACCGGAAACCGTTGATTGCGGCTCCGTATCCGGAAGACAGGGAACCTCCGATTGCGGCTCCGAGTCAGGAACTGAGGAAGCCTTCGATTGCGGTTCCGAATCAGGAGCAGAGGAGACCACTGATTGTGGCTCCACATCAGGAGTGTTGGGATCTGGAGCTGTACCACCTGCCTCCAGCAGAGTTCGCTGTGGATCCTCCTGATTTGAGCCTTCGAGACACCTGAAGCCCATCTCGTCATCAGGAGGATCCTCCACCATATAAGCAGCCCTCAGACCTCGCATCAACGCCGCAGTGTTTATCCAGTTTGGTTAGCACCTGAGCCTCACTACCTCTGTGAATTCTTTGTTGCTTCTAGTCTCCTAGTTGGATTCTAATTCCCTTTTTGTCTCTGCCTACAGGAAACCAGTTTTTGTCCTGTAAGCTCTGGATGAGCTTAACCTGTCGAACCTGCCCTCTGAGCCAAACCTGAAGACCCATCTCTGGATTCCCATGCTGCTCTGGACTAAGAGCTGGAAAACCAAGTTCTGTCTCTGCCCTCAAGTCAGAAGTAAGACGCTGAAGCTGAAACTGAACTCTGCTGAATCAAACAGTCTCTGGACCCAACAGTGCCTCTCTCAAAGCCAAACCCGGATTCTTCAAGGTAGATCTCTGAAAATAACATCTCAACATTCTTCAGCTACGTGGCTAACTGAACTGTCTCCCTTTCAGTATCCTGAGAACCAGATCCCCAGATGTGAACCAGTACCTGACATATATCCATGTGCTTGTGAACAATAAACTTTGTTTAACTTTCACCCCTGTTTCCGTCTCCGTGGAGTTCTGCATATTGGGCCTTTCTGAACCAATCATGACAGAACACTGCGGCCAAACACAAGGCCCAGCAGACCAATTTCTTCGTCGGTTGGAGGAACAAGATGCCCAGATTATGGGACAAACCCAAACCCTACGTGAGTTACACAGAATGGTTCTTTATCAGGATCAAATCATTCAAGGCTTCGTTAACAATTTAAACAGCGCTAACAGATTGAGCAATGCTAACGCCACGCCACCTGAACAACCATTTCCGGGTCCAGTTCCTCCTCCGAGGTCACCGGTGGTGACGTCATCGTCTGAGTTCCGACCTAGCCTCCCTGAAAAGTTTTCAGGTAACATAAGTGACTAAAGGATTTTTATTTCAATGTCGATTAATCTTACAAAATTCCCCTGGCAGTTTTCCAACTGACTACAAGAAAATATCATTTATTTTGTCTCAATTGACTGGAAGAGCTCTGGAATGGGCGCAGGCTAGGTTCTCTTCCGACGAAAGCCTTAGTTGTCAATACTCCGACTTTATTTCTGAGTTTTCACAAGTCTTCAACCAGGAAACAGATCAAACGGTTGATTCTCGAGCTCTTTTGAAACTAAGACAAGGAAACTCCTCGGTAGCTGAATTCTCAATTAATTTCCGGGTTAAAGCCGCAGCTTCCGGTTGGAACCAATGTGCTTTAAAGACTGCATTTTTTGAGGCTCTCAACGAAAACATAAAAGATGAGCTTGCAACCCTCGACGAACCCGCCACTCTAGAGGAATTAATCCGCCTGGCAATTAGGCTGGATAATAGAATTCGAGCCAGAAATGGCTCTAAACCAAGGAATCATGGTCCTAATTCTGTTTCTGCCTCTAACATTGTTCCTGCCTTCTCCTCTTCCACAGAATTTTTTTCTAAACCAGGATCAACGGTCCAATCTCTCCCGTTGCCTGTTCAGGCCTCTCATGCGGTTGAAATAGAGACCGAACCCATGCAGGTTGGGCATACAAGGCTAACTCCAGAGGAAAGGTTAAGGCGTGTCAGGAGCAAGCTGTGCATCTACTGTGGTGAGAGTGGCCATTTCATTGCCTCATGCCCAGCTAAATCAAAAGCCGGGGCCCGTCAGAGGACCTGAGGAGTCTGACGGGCCATGTTATTTCTGAGAAATCTCCTCGCCTTTTACTTCCTGCCACGATGTTTTTTGCCGACCAAAACCTCACTTTTTCTGCATTCATCGATTCAGGCTGTGAAAGGAACCTAATTGACTCCAATCTGGTTGAACAGCTACAGATTGAAACTGTTCCCCTAACCCAGCCTCTCTGTGTCTCCGCGATCGATGGAAAGAAGCTTCATCAAGTTACCCACCAAACACAACCCCTCGAGCTGTTGGTCTCAGGTAACCATCGAGAAACTTTATCTTTCTTTGTTTTTCCCTCCGCATGTTCTCCATTGGTATTGGGATTTGAGTGGCTGGAACGACATAACCCCCACATAAACTGGACCGATCGCCATATTGAGTCCTGGTCGACCTCATGCCATGAGACGTGTCTTCGTTCAGCGGCCCCCGCTGTAAGATCTCCTAGAGGTGGGGGGGAGATGGACGCTCCTGACCTTTCTTCTGTTCCTCCAGAGTACCATGATCTAGCCCCTGTCTTCAGTAAGGTCAGTGCTACGTCCCTTCCACCTCACAGACCATACGACTGTGCTATCGAGCTATTACCAGGAGCCCCTCTACCCGGCAGTAGACTTTATAATATCTCCAAACCTGAACGAGAGACAATGGAGAAATACATAAATGAGTCTCTAGCTGCTGGAATAATCCACCCTTCTTCTTCTCCATTAGGAGCAGGCTTCTTTTTTGTGGGTAAAAAGGATGGATCTCTTAGACCATGTATCGACTACAGAGGTTTGAACCAAATCACGGTTAAGAATAAGTACCCACTTCCTCTACTCGCTTCTGCATTCGAACCAGTTCAGGGCGCCACAATCTTTACTAAGCTCGACTTAAGGAACGCCTATCCCCTTCTCAGAATCAGAGAGGGCGATGAATGGAAGACAGCCTTTAAGACCCCTCTAGGTCAATTCGAGTATTTAGTCATGCCCTTTGGTCTAACAAACGCTCCTGCATGTTTTCAAGCCTTAGTCAACGACGTCCTCAGAGATTTTTTGAACGTGTTTGTTTTTGTCTACATTGATGACATTCTCATTTACTCCAAGGACCTCTCAGAACACAAAAAACATGTCCGCCTGGTCTTACAGAGACTCCTAGAGAATAAACTTTTCGTCAAAGCTGAAAAATGCGAGTTTCATCAACCTTCAGTCACCTTTTTGGGGTATTTTTCTATGCAATGCAACAGCGTGGTTCTGTTTCACAAGCTTCACTCTGCTCACTTTGTGTGTGAATCGATATTGGAAGATTAATTTAAAGATAAAAATATCCAAATCATACCTCCAATTAAAATTTAATTAAATTCATTTTATTACTGCCATCACAACATGTCATCTCAACTGACTTTACAGACATACTGTCAGATTGGTTAGAACCAGTTGATTGCATCTGGTAACTGACTTGCAAGACATGCTCCTGTGGGAGTGAACATTTTGCATTTAGGATAAAAATTTTGTCAATATGTTCTACTCTAAAGTAGAAAATTAGATTTTTTTCTGGTATAATTTAGCAAAAAGTCTTCTTTAAGGAACCTTTCACTATCCGATTATTATTTGATCAATCAAAAAGTTCTCGACAGATTAATCCATTTGCAAAGTAATCATTAGTTGCAGCTCTATACCAAATGCAATTTCAGCAGCAAAGTAGCTCCTGCTGCTTCCTTTTTGATGCGTCCACATTAAGGTCAGACGCGCTTCCAGAGCATCTTTGATGCTCCTGAATCACATCAGTTAAAATGTGCCCAGATGTGTCTGATGCTCCTGAGCGGCTTTGCTATATGTGTGAGCAGTGGTTAAAGAATAGTTTAAAGTATAGTAGTAAAGTATGTCTGATTCTGATTGTAACCCCCATAAACTATGCTGATCTGTCTGTATTAGAGACATGTACAGACATTTTTCCGGGAATCCCACGGGTCACGGGATTCCCATGGGATTCACGTGGGATGGGAGTCAGTATTAGTATTGATCACGTGATTGGGACAGTACAGGATTAAACATTAACGGGAGCAGACGGGAGCGGGAGCAAACCAATAATAACTAAAAAAAAAAAAAAAACTAGGATCGATGCCAAAAAATAAAATAAAATGGAAAGAAAAAAAAAATCCAGTACTGGCGTGGTGCCGCCATTTTGTAGTTTTTTTCCTTGAAGCCTACACTATAATGCGAGTCAAAAAAACGACACGACCCAAAAACCAATAGTGCTTCCGCTCTGAGTTTTTCACCCGCGCTGAAAAAACAAACAAAAAAAAAACAAGAATGGGAGTGGTGCAGGTGCGGGAGTCATTCTGAATGGGAGCGGGATGGGAGTGGGAGTAATTTCACCAGGAGTGGGACGGGACAGGATTTAGATTTCTAGTCTGGCCCGGGATCGGGACGGAACACAATTTTTTTCTGTGGGAGTGGGATGGGACAAGAGCGAAAATCCACTCCTGTGTCAGTCTCTAGTCTGTATGTTTAATGTGTTTGTTTTCTTAGTTCTTAAAATGTCCTGTAGAGGGCGCCAGACCCACATTTATCCTGTGTCGGTAAGACAGACGAGAGAAAAAAAAAAATACGTAGCTGAAACACGTTTCAGCAGAAGTAAAAAAGTTGCTACTTAAAAGTTATGCTGTGATACAGAAGATTTGTTTATTTTGAGCGGGATAGAATATACATTCTGTTCTGGGATTTCTCCGGTGAGTCTTTGTGTTATTTTCAGCTGCTTACTTATGCAGAATGGCTACCAAGTCAGAGCTAATGTTGCTCAGTTTTTTAACTGGAAAAAACTCCCAACCGGAGTATAAGGTGTTTCTCTGTAAGTAGCATAGTCCTGTGAAATGAGAGTTTCATGCTGAAGTGATATTAAGTTCTTAACTACTGAGCGTTTTGTTTATTTTAAATGCTGAATTGATTTTCACTGAGCGCGATTGTAGGATTTTGCTGATATCAGTAAACGTGCATGATCGGTTGATGCTCTGCATACAGGTTGGTTTTTTTTGGACGGCCAATAACCAAACGAACGAGTGGAGATCTAGAGGCAGGAGGATCCCGCCGCCATCTTTGTGACTCAGACTGAACGATGGGAAGACTGAGGGACTGGAGCTCCTGGAGCGTGATATTTTGCTTGGACAACAGATAAGCTTTTTGAACAAAAATCCTTATTTTTTTCTATAAACAAAACTATATGTTCAAGAACATTATTTTTTTTTTTTCAAAACTTACAACTTATGTGCACATTGACGTAACCGACTGACCAAACTGTTATATCTAAGGACTAATTACTTTGTTTAAATGAGCTTATAAAAAAAAAAAATCAAATGTTCAGGACAAATGAGGGTAGGTTTTCTAAATCGTAGCTTATAGAGGGATTATTTGTTTATCAACACGGCGGATGCGCGCGCATCTTGGCTGCAAAAAGTGCCGGGTCCTTCAAAGCGTCTGGTCGAATGTTGTGATTGTACGCGGTTATTTAGCAGTTGCGATCCGCTATCTCGCGATGCTGTCAGCGTACTACAAGTTTATTACCTAGTGATAAAATAAGTTATGCTGCTAAATTAACACTAGTTAATGGAATACGTCTTAATGACCCATACGCGTTACATGCCGGTGAGTGGATAAATGACGAGAAAAAATGGCCCAAAATTCAGTGGCCGGACATTCATTCCCACCTGTGCAAAGTGCAATAGGCATTTCCACTACGAATGTGCAACAGTAAAAAAGAAAGGCTAAAGAATGGTATTGTGATCAGCGCAAAAAACAGAAAAACTAGAAAAAATGCACTCTGAAACATAGAGTTGTAACTGTACCTGTGCTTACCATTCAAAGTATGCACTAAGGTTCTCAGTGTGCATCTTATGACAAGATTGTTTAATATTGTTATTTTTATTATTGGTT
>NW_015150592.1:1383513-1386263 GCF_000732505.1 Cyprinodon variegatus
CAGAAATGTAATTGCTCCTGCAGGTGACATGCCAACCAAATACTTAACCGTGTTATGGCTCTTATAATTTGAATATGTTTGGGCTCTGGCTGTTAAATTTGTTGGTCTGTTAATAAAAATTTCTGTGCAGTCAATAATGCACCTGCAACGCTGGTATTTAGGTTTGAAACATTTTGGCATATTCTTTAATATAGCATGCTGACTTGGCCACTTGATTAAAGGTTTCAAAATCAGAGACATAATAGGCAGCCAACTTCTTAAGATTTTAGAGATGTCACATTCGTTAACATTAAATCGGAATGCAATATCCTTGTTGGTGAGTCCTAATCTGAGTTTCATGAGTACAGCCAAAAGATGATCCTCTAGGGTCAGAGAGCCACAGATGACCTCCACACTGTCCTTGACCGTCTGCAGGACCCAATTAAAGAGGGCACTGGTTAGACCTGTGAAAAACAGCACCTGTGCTGCTTTACACTTCAGTGACGCAAAAGAGAACTGTGCAGTCCCGAGCATTTCTTTTAATTGTTCATTCTGTTTTCAGTTTGTTGATGTCCTCACGCAGGTTATCACACTCTGTATGAAGTTGGCTGTACTTCAGCTGGAGGTCATCATGGACAGTCTTTGGGACCATACCTTCTGAAAAATAAATACAAATTTTACATTCTTATCTTTACAAAAAACAAATGGTTACATTCTGGGTGATCAGTCACACTGTGGGCAAATACCTGTTCGCAACAAATATGAACATTACTAACTGATTAATCTCACTAGTACGCTAGAGGATAAGGGCCACTGGGAAAAAAAAAAAGTTAACCGTTTTTTTTATTTATTTTATTTCAGTATAGTATGGGGAAAAAAGTCAGAATTCTGACTTTAATCTCAGAATTCTGACTTGTTCCCATGTTAAACTGAAATAAAATTTAAAAATCAGTTTACTTTTTTTTTTCCAGTGGCCCTAAACCTCTTCCGTACACTAGTGACTATTCTATTCTGCAATAATTATTATAATTTCCCAATAATTTGCACTTCCAGTCATACTATGTGGAGTCATGCTTGTAATCAGACAACAATCAAGCACACAGATGTGATACTTACCGCTCCAGTTTTGCAACACCGTCTTTGCCGGGCTGGATTGAGTATGGAAAGATAGACGGGACAAAGTCTGGGCCCTCGATGTCGTCTGATGCCTCTCCTGTACAAATAATGTATTGATGCAATCATCATCAACCTTTATTACAGACACTAGTCAATCAATTGAAAAGACAGCACACACAGAGAAGTTTAGACCAGACAACGTGATGATGTTAATGATAAAACTTAGAGCTGACCCGATGAGTTGCAACTTGATAAGACTGAATCAAGGTACATTAGCTTGTATGCTAGTTATGCTCCAATGTGTTTTGTACGATTCATTAATCCCGTTTATATATGTAATACTTAATAATTGTATGTAAAACCATTGTTTGTAAAACCAGCGATGCCGTTTAGCTTTTTTATAGATAAGACTTACCTGATATAAAGTGATCGCTGCAGATTGATGCATTTTTAATCATCTGCTCGTTCCAATCGCTTCTTCTGATGGCTTGCAACCAAAGACGTCTCTTGTTTGCCTTGAAAGGGGTGCGAGTTGATGGGATTCGGTAAAACTTCCCCGTTTTATTGTTTTTATCAAAACGGTTCGTGCAACAGACAGCACAAGACATGTTAGCGGCTCTTTCTGCAGGCGACATGCGCATTGGTGCCGGAAGTGACGTGGAGTGACGCTGCCTGATAATCCCTCTATAAGGTTGGATATTTTAAGTTATATTCTAAATTATGGTAAGGTAAATGGTGTTATCTGGATTTTTTTTTTGGGGAGAAGAAAATAAAATTGAGTTGTTAAAACTTATTTGCTTATCATCCTCCTGCGTGACTCTAGAACAAAAGTAACTTTCCTACTGAATTTATTGTTAACTAAATTAAGTAGAAGTGAGAAAGTCCTCCTGTAAACATGGTCTGTGCCATCAGTTCATCCAGATTACCATCCTGCCTTCAAAGATTTCTGTCAGAGCCGCTCAGACCCCCATATACCAGCAGTGCGCTGTGACTGGGAATCAGCTGCCTCAGAACAGGTCAACTACAACTGGTAGCAGCTGGAAGTAGACGTTAGAGTTTTTCAGGTTCAAACTGCAGGCAGCAGGATAATAAAAGCGAACATATTCTGCCAGCAGGTTTCTACATTTTAAGTTAATGTAGGCGTTAATAAACTGCTTTAGATGAGTGATCATAGCGCTCTGCATTAGCAGCGCTGTGTCTGTCTCCCTGCCAGCTCCCAGATCAGCTTGCCTGATTGGCTGATGTGACGCATCGAGCAGCAAAGGTTCAATTTTTTTAACTCCAGCAGCTGCTGATGTTGAGGCTATGAGGCGCTGCTTCACATGCTGAGATGCATAAAGATGCGGTGCAGAGACCTTTCAATGCGCTTTGATGCACTATAGACTTTGCATGTAACCCTGCTGCTTTTAATGCTCAAATCACGTCTGGTGTTAACAGATAAAGACAAACAGACAAACTTTTAGCCTTCTTAGTGTTCTGTGAATTTGTTCCAGATAAGTGGAGCAGAGATATTGCAGGTTTAATTATGTGATAAATGTTTATTGGTTGCAATGCTCTCATCCTCTCATTCTCCTCCTTCATCTAGACCTTCGTCTTCCTCCTCTTTTCTTTCTAGGGGTTTCTCGTACGCCTTCTCTGATGGAGTGACAATCACA
>NW_015150592.1:1388183-1392063 GCF_000732505.1 Cyprinodon variegatus
ATGACATTTTATTTTTCATTTGGTGCTGCTGATATTCTAGTTATTTTTATGTCATTTCGAAGTGGCCTATTACATTAGCCATGTTTATTGAAGGCTGTTATGCTCACTTGTTAAGCAATAAAAGCAATACCAGTTCTGTTTAAAACATATTGTCGCATCGTCTTTCCACCAAATAGCAGAAAAGTATCGATAGTGGTATCGATAAAGACTCGGATCGATAAGGAGTATCGATAAAGGTATCGATATCAATAAATATTAACGATCCCCATCCCTACTTATTTTTGAAGTTTACTGTAGCTTCACAAGATGCTAGACATTCCTCATTTTAGGGAAGATAGTGCTTCTTGTAAGAGTTGTCTTAAAATACAACTTTATTCTCATGATATTACAGCAGCAGCCGTTCAAAATGGCCCTTCCCAGTCAAACGCCAGCGAGATGGCAGCCCACTTCCCTCCAATTCCAGCGAAATCCCCTCCAACTTCCAGTCACTGGAGTGACACCCCCCCCTTGCATATTTTATTCTGACTCCACCCTTTGACTGAATTACAGGGTCTGACCAGGAGATGATACTTTTATTTAGTTCTTTATGTCCACAAATCATGACAGAAAGAATATTTTAGTACAAATATTGATGTTTAAAAAGGAATTGTAGGCGACCAGCCAAGGACCCATCAAGGAAAGTGGGGACATTTTGAATGGTTAATACTGCAGGACAATTCTTGTAAATTTACGATTTAATTCTTATAAAATTACATCTTATTAATCACTTCACTTCACTTGGTGGGAATGAGAAAACTGTGTCCTGCACAAATCGGGACGTCCGGTCACCCTCACTACTTTGAAAATCAAAACAGAATAAAACTTTGCACCAATCAGCATTTTTTAACCTCACATGAGGAAGAAGTTAAACAGCATGATCCTAAACCTTGTATGACCTGCAATGATTGGAAGGATCAAACACATACCTGTTGTTTTGAAGTCATGACTGTGTGTACACTGACGTTTTCACTTTCACAGGGGTCAGTAATTCCCACAGAGCCAGGAAGGAAGAGACCGGCAGCTAGCATCTTAAGGCAACGCCTAAATAAATAAATACAAATAACTAGACATGATGTACAGGAAGCGTCAGACTTTCTACAATCGGATTAGAAACAAAAGCTAAGGTTTGAAACATTAAAAATTCTTGAATTAGACTTTTTTTTTTTAAGATTAGAAATATTAAATTTTTTAATTCAGTTCTTGAAACTAAGACTAAGGTGGTTTTGCATTTCTATTTAGAGCCAACATTACCTCCATTTCAGAAACATGCGAGACCCTTCACGCTAATGCCTGCTTTGCAGAGTGGTGGCCTAGTGGTGAGAAGCATCCTCAGGTTCTGAGTTCAGCTCCACTCCCACAGACTGCCACTTTGGGTCCCTGAGCAAGACCCCTAACTCACATTCTGCTCCCTGGGTGCATTCCCCAAAGAGAATGAGTTAAATGCAAGGAGTGAATTTTGTTGCTCTGAACTTGTGACAGTGTAATGACAATAAAACACTGGGAAAAAAAATCAGATAGAAGATTCCTTTTTCCAGGAAGATTTTTTTCCAGAATCAGACCTGGTGCAGCAAAACTTTTCCAGGAGTTCTGGATAGAGCATATCGATGATCAACAAGATTTTTCTATCCTAAATGCAATTATTTCTATTCTTAACAATTTTGGTATAGTGTAGGGGTGGAACGGTTCGGTTCACGGTTTCGTGGTCACGGTTTTTTGGTTCGGTATGTTTCTTGTTACACCGAAAAATAAAAAAAATTAATGAACTTTTTTTTTTATGAAATTAATGAAAAAATCCAAAAAAAGTAAGGAATTGCAATTATTTTTAATGATCCGCGGAAACCCTGGATCATTTTCGTATGTTTTGCTGCTTTGAATTTAATCATGCCCTCTACGATCTCCAAGGAACTCCGAGCGGAGCGGACGGGAGCCACAGCGGAGGCTGTAGGCTTTGCTTTGTGCAGGCGGTCTGGAGCGCAGCGGGGCGGAGCACTGACGGAGTATGTGGGATTTCGGGGTTAGCCTGACATGTTGGTCATGTTGCTGTTTGCATAAACAAAACGCACTTTTATCCACAACTTTCTTTCCGGCATCATTGTAGGTCACTCTAAATGCAAAGCGGTCCCATACAGCAGACCTATAAAGTGCTGCTGGCGCGTCTTCCAGCTCCTGTTTTTTCCCCACTCGCCATACCCACACAATTCTCCACAACAACTGATTTTTTTCTGCTACACCTGGCTAAGCTGCTTCGCTTCTTCTTCTTCTTGTTAACTACTGGTGGTTGGCTTTGGTCGCAGTACCGCCACCTTCTGCTCTGGAGTGTACATGTTTCTCCTATGAGAAAAAAGGAGCAGCGCATGAACCGAACGCAACACACGCAAACCGAACAGAGACAGTCGAACTGAACGGTTCGGACGGTTTTCATAAATCGTTCCATCCCTAGTATAGTGACTGCTTTAAGTGGGTCACTGTCAGTTAAGGGTATGTTTTAGAGTCTCTATATTTCAGTTAACAATTAATAAATTACTAAATTAGTTGGCAATTATTTCTAGTGTTGCGTCGATGCCATTTTTTGGCCCCAATACCGACCTGGCTGTACAGTATCAGCTGATAACATCTGTTTAAAATTGATGTGTGTGTGTTTATATATGAAGAACTGCAGGCTAATTGGATATAAAATAATTACCATCATGGCTGTCAAGCTGCTGCCTACCTTTATGAAAGAGGGGAAAAAGACTAAAAGTGAATCCAGTAGAACTTTTTATTGCCTACCATAAATAGGTGACAATAGTTGAATAAACTGTTGGCTCTCAAAATGGTATCGGTGTCAATTAAACGAGATTAAAATTATTAATTGTGTCAGCCCTTTGGTGCCATTAGTTGCTGGACTTTTTCTCCCTAAATGGAATATGAGAATAAAAAAGTAGTTGAATTTTATTTTGATAAAGGTGAGCAGGAACAGACCTGTAGGCCACATTCAGGGACAGGGGCTGCCTGGAAGGGTTGTTCATCACAGCAGAATGGCCCTGCACACAAAGGACACACATTTACCACAGTAAACTGATCAGAAACGTTTTAACAAATCAACACCACAAACTATCGCAGTGGGAGATGCAGTTGTAAATGTCTCAACAACTCTTCAAATCTCTGTTTCTTTCTCTCTGCTATCCTATCTCCCTGAGCTGCTTTGAAGGATGGAAAAAAACTCTTGCAAAGTGTTTGTTGAGCAGAGGAGGGAATGAACAGCTGAGATCTCACGGGAGCTGTGTGCGTAAGTAAAACGGCGACATGCAGGTAATTCAAAAACAAATCCACTCAGGTAAGTAAGCCAATAATTGTAATTTAAACAAAGTAGGTTTAAACTTTAACAATTGTCCCATATTTCCGAGGGAACAAACTGGAAGACGAGCCTGGAGAGCTACCTGGATGAGTGTTTTGACAACATCGTAATGCTTCTACCTCTACTTTGTCTCCAGACAGGAGCTACAGCGGCGTCCTGCAATCCATCGACAGAAAGCTAACCAGCCTGGACGCCCGCCTCGCCCTGGTAGAAGTTCTGCATAAGGATTTTCAAGCTCTGAGAGAGTCGCTGGAAAATAGCCAAGCTCAGCTGGCCTCCGTTATGCTGGAGAAGGAATACATTGAACTTTTGCTGCTCACGCCACATCAACCAATCAGAGAAGCTGATCTGGGAGCTGGCAGGGAGTCAGACACAGCACTGCTGATGCAGAGTGCTACGATCACTCCTGTGAAACAGTTTAACGCATAAATTAACTTCAAATGTAGAAACCTGCCAGCAGAATATATTCGCTTTTATTATTCTGGTGTCTACAGATTGTACCAC
>NW_015150592.1:1392351-1397408 GCF_000732505.1 Cyprinodon variegatus
GCTGTTTAAGTCAGCCCAGTTTTAATTACCAAACCGATATCAATGTTATAACAGGCCAACCCTGAGATGTTAATGCTGATATATAATTCACCCCTAGTTATAAATGATAACGTTATTGTGAAATATCGGGTCAATAGAACTTACGAGCAGGTCAAGGATCCACGGGGTTAGAGGTTCAAAACCAGGGAAACGTGCCCCAAGGTCTTTCAGGAGACGGATCAGTACTTTCACTCTAAAGATTAGAAAGCAAACAGGAAAGTTCAGGTGGGTGAAGTAGCAACAGAAAAGCGTGCAGCACAAATTGGTGTCTAAAGAATAGTTCAAATACTCACGTTGACTGAGAGGCATTCTCCTCAAACCAGCGGGCGTGGCGGATGGCAGCCAGGGCGCACTGCAGCACCTCGATGTCCACTAAAGACAATACAGAACATATTATATTTATTCAAGCCATTAAAATACTGAAATGACAAATTCTAATGTCTTAAGCTCATCTCGGGTGCATTAACAAAACTGTATATAAGTTTATATTTAATTAACATTCTTAGGCTTCACAAATCATTTAATATCCAGGTATACTGTGTAAAAATGCATTTTTGTCTAAATTAAAAATGCAGAACTCTGCAAGTCCAAATAAACTAATACAGATTTCATTGCTTCAAATACTTCACCCAAATAACAAACTGCACATACTTTCTAAGTTTTCCCTGGATTTCAGGTGGCAAGGTAGCAACTTTAGCCCTTACATCACAATGTTTTTATCACTGCTGCTTAACTGCACTTAAAAAGAATTTTTGTTAAGTTAAGCTCTCTAGACTATTTAATTTTTTGGTTTACACTTGTGTGTTCAACACAACAAAATAAAATCTGCCTAAATCCAAGTCTGATGCTGCAGTTTAAGGGAAGTTTTATAATTTGTGTGGTTGTGGTGCGTTGTGTAGATGGTCATACGGTGCAGTTCTGGTTCCAGCTTGTGCAGATTGGGCAGGACGGTGGTGATGAGAATCTTAACAGTAGCATCAGCAGAACTTATCTCAAAACCAGTCTCATTGGTCAGCATGGAAAGCACTGAAAATAAGACATATACAGTCAGGACATTAATGGTCTTCAACTATGGAAGAAAAACAGTTTCATTGGAATCTGCCTTTTTTTTTAACACCAAATTTTAAACACTGAATTTTTTTTAGACATTGAATTCCTTACACTATAAAAATTTAGCCAATGAAATCAGCTCATTTCGTCACGTGACAAAGCTGTGATCGGCTCAGTTGTTTCACCCAGTCTGATAAGAGGATAAACTCTAATAGCTGTCTTGCGTTTTGTAATTTTATCTGTTTAACAAAAAAAATTCCTCATTCAGCCGGGAACAGCGCTGAGCGCAGCTGTTGTGTCACGTGACCAAATGAGCTGATTTCATTGGCTAGAAGCTGCTGGACTCCATCGAGTGTAGAACGCTTTGGCTTGAGATCACCAAAAGGTCACCACTTTTGAGGCAGAATTTTTTTCTGGTGAATTTCTACCAGATAAAAATTGAGTGTAAGGAATTCAATGTCTAAAAAAATTCAGCGTTTAAAATTCGGTGTTAAAAAAAAAGGCACATTGTAATGAGACTGTTTTTTTTCCATATTCAACTTGGCTTTAAAATTATATTGAGCAACTTTTAATCCTAAAGCTTTAGCAAAGGAATTAATCAAAAATGATGCTTTAATGTACAGGAAATAAATCTTAGACATAAAATTTGAAATATTTACCATGATCTTCACACTATTGCTCACATTAAAAGCATATGGATTCAATTTAAAATATTTTCCACAGATAAAATCTGTATACGGTAGGTTGCATTCATCTCAACTATTTCGAAATATATATTTTCGGAAAAACTCAAGAAAAAACTTGACATGTATGCCATGTGCGACATGAAATCGAGGTTGAGGTTCTTCCGGACAGGTGGAAGAAACTGGGTAAAAATCCTGGTAATAGATCACAGCTTTTAGAATTGGGATAGTTGAAAAACCACCAACCCACCAAGGAAACACCCTCGGGGAAAAGCCCATGAGTAAAAAAACATCAGGGAATCACATTTAATAGGGAAGTGATCATATTCTAGCCTTAGATGGTAGGAAAACGCTTTCTTTGATACTCAGATTCCACCAGCTGGCTTTATTTTCTTTAATTTCTAGTTTATTAAGCCCCACCTCAAGGTTAGAGGGACGATCTAATATAATGATTTGACAAAAGCTTTGTGTCCGTCAGTCTAATGACCTAAATCACTATAATCAACTTAAAAAAATAAAATAGGAGTCCTTAAATTGGAAAAAAAAAAAAAAAAAAAAGAGCTGGTGAGCCAAGATTGAGTACAGATGGATATTTCAGAGCTCCTGCAGGCTTAACATTGTTGCTTTAAAAACCGCATCTGCTACTAATGTTGAGCAAAATCAGATTATTAAAGGTTTTGGACTATGAAGAATTCCGTTCCAGCAGACGTTACTTCATAAATGGTGGATAAACTTTGCAAATTCAAGTACTACGGTAACGCTAAACTAACGGCTAAAACCAGAGCCACGAGGCAGCGTATTTCAGAAGACCAAGACCCACAACCTGAGAGCCCTGGTATGAATGAGCCGACATCCTAACCTCTATATAAGGGGAAATCTCTACAGTTCTAAGGGATGGAATGAGAAGTGCACTGTCTGAAGAGTTCACCACTCTCAGAGCTGACATCAACGCAGTGAGGGCCGAAATAGCTGGTAATGATGCAGAGGTGTCTGCTTTGGATTACTTTAGACAGCATGTCTCTAAATCACATAGTAAGAGAAAATTAAGGAGTTTGGAGAACCCATGAAGGCCATGGACTACATACGGACCATTCCCACTACGATAACTGGAACTGAACCGAAGCTGCAAATGCTAATATAACAACATTTACCAGTAGCTCTGAAATATTCTGTCTTTAGCTACTTAAATGCCAACAGTGATGATGTTTAACAAAGTCACTTGGCTAAACTGGTACATTTGAAAGGCAAATTACTAAAGATTACTAAGTCACAATCAGTCATAATTAAGCTGTAGTGATATCACTAGTGAATGTTACGCTGTGGTCAAAGTCAATGGCTGTGGGATGAGGGAGATTTATACATTTTTTAATATTTTTCAAACGACTCTTTTTCCACTGAAAAACACGCATAGACCCACTATTTTTAAACATGGGTCGACCCCCTAATAATTTCAGCATTGGGACCCCTTCCCACTGGCAAAAGAAGGTGGAGGTGAGGGTCTAACCCCATGCTGGCCAGACAGGGGGTGCACTTAAGTATTGCAGTGCTGTTATTTTAAGGAGAGGAGATTACATTGCATTTTATTTTAAGTAGAGAAGAAGGAAGGCTGGGAATTAATGTGTTAAAATAATTTGCTTTAATAGCATTTCATTTAGTAGTCACAATATGAAGCATTTATATTTATTAACAATTCTGTAAAAACATATTGCTCAAGCATAAAGTTTCATAGCCCTCAGACCAGTAGATTTTGACCTAAACTTGGAGCTCATTTTGTTTATAAGTCATAAAAAAAAAAAACTGGAAAAGGAGCGCAGACAACATCAGTGAGTGAAAGAAACCTTCTCTCAATATTACCTTCTGTGGGGTACTTAGCGCGAAGGGTCTTAACAACTTTGTTCCCAAGAGCAGCTACTGCCTCCCCTGTGAAAGATTAAAAGACATATTTTAAAATGCACAATTGTTTTCTTTTTCTTTTTTTACATGGTCGTTTAATTCTGATTAAGGATTACATTAAGCATGGATGCTAACTGAAATAATCCCCAACCAAGATAATCAGATCTTTTAACTCTAGTATAGTGATTCTAAAATAGTAAACTTGCTGAAAGAATAAACCCTTGTGAATGAGCCTAAACTGTACAGAAATTATAAACATTTTCGATTTAAATTAAAAATGTTCGTACTCTGTAAATCTGTTCTATCCAGAGAGGGGCAATTTGGGCTTCACCAAGCTGAAATACTATTTAAAACCCCCAAAAACCTCATACTAAGCACATTTTCCCCAATAAAACTGTTACTTGATAACTTTGTTAAATTTCTACAAGCCCAGACACTGAAGAAATTAGGCTGATGCTTTAATCTAAGGCATTTCTCAATATGTGTACTTGTGTGTTCTCACGCGCTCGTGAAACGTCATTTGCACCAGCGTTGATCCAATTCACAAGACCGAGAACAGAAAAAGTCTCCGGATGCATTTCTTCGCCCCTCCCTCTACTCAGCATGCATCAGTGCTGACCTGTGCTTTATCCAGCTGTCCCAACATGCACCGTGGAAACAGCAGCTTAAAGCGGAGCGCCAGTTAAAATTTCACTTTTCTGTAGCCATTGTTCTACAAAAGTTGGTTTTAAGATAATTTGAGAAGTGAATATTATACTTTTAAATTTGACTATATAGCCCATATATTAGAAGAAAAAAAAAAAGATGGAGGGTTTATGTTGGTTTATTTGGCAATTGATTTGTGTTAATCTGACTGCGTTAATCCTAATTCCCCCACTAAATTAATGGATTTTATTATCTAGACACCATTAATAACAGGAGGTGAAATACAGATCCAAACGAGCTTTGAATGTGGTGATGTCACGAGTACGCGTTTGTTCCAATTATTCTGCTTGCTCCGTTCTCTACGAGTGCAAACTTTCTGTGTTCTAGTCAAGAATGGACTCGGCAGGAAAACGAGTCCATACTGGCATTCTTGTGAATTGAGAAACAGCCTGTCTATCAAAAAATTTGGTCGGCTTAAAAATCTCTTTAACAGGAAGACATTTGTCCCTTTATGGGCATCTGTCTTGTGCGAGCTCAGACCAAACATGGTGTCTAGGGGTGTAAATAATACTCATTTTGCATCGATGCATCAATCCAACAGCCGACGATCCGATGCATCAATACGTCCGCAGAAGAATCGATTCATGTTTTTTTGTTTCCTCCAGTCTATTTTTATCCATTTGCTCCTGGGCGTAATTCTCCCTCCCGTGCTGCGGTGGCGCTAAACCTATTTTGCCCTCCTACCTC
>NW_015150592.1:1400273-1401478 GCF_000732505.1 Cyprinodon variegatus
GCGTTTAGGCCAGGGTTTGACTTCGTGTGGACGGGGCCTTAGCGTCTTACTCTTTTTAAACACAATGTTATTAAAAATTGAGCACCTGTGGTTTGAAAGTAGTACTTTTCTAATTTGTGGTTATATTGCTAATGCAATTAATAGCCTAGCCCTACTACACAATATGGTTATCTAGAAACAACCCAATAATGTGTCCCATTAAGACGCAAAGCAATCAGTTAAACAAAAAAACAACACAATCTAAAAATCTTAAACGTAAAAAAATTAAAACTGTATTTACAAATGCCACACAGCTCTGGAGGCGCCATAAAGATTACAAATTCTGACAGCCTTCGGAAAAAATGCATCCAGGCTGCAGTAGGCTTCAGGAAAATCCTGAGTATATTGACAGATGACAATATTCACCCAATACAATATTGGCCTGAATAATACTTATATTATTCCTTTTCTAGTCTCAAAGACTTGATTAATAGACATTACTCAAACAGAGAACAATATCAGGGCTGGATGTTAACTATCGCCCGATCTCCCGTTAGGAGAGTACAATTTTCATTGCATTTGCCCGCCGGGCAAGTGCAATGAAATGGCAAAAAAAAAAAAAAAATTATCACTCAAAATTACTTTAAAATCACCGACATTCGATGAAAACGACCCAGAAGCGTTTCCGGCGCCATTTTTGTTGTTTTGTACAAATTCTTGCGTGATTTGAAAAATCCGCTTGATTTTCCACCAGATGCCGTGATTTTTTTCCCAGGAATTTGCGTGAATTAGACACATTTATTTTGACTTGGCAGGCTAAAAACAACAAGGCAATAAAATGTAAGTACAGTAACACACCCACCACCCATTTCACCCACCACCCAGATGACCCTAGATTAAAAATTATCAGTCAGGGATTAGGAAAATTGGCATAATTGTACACCATGCGCACAGTGTAAATATGGCTATTATATGGCAGTCTTCTGTACAGTGATTCAGGTCATACATTAAAAAATTTCCATTATATTTTTTTCTCTCAGACATTGCAGAGGTGCATTAAATGTTATAGAGCTAAACATGTTAGATTGGTGAACTGTTATGTTATTATTATTGTCTTGTTGCTGCATTTATTTTGTCAGGGAAAACTAAGAGAAAACTCCTGAGTCAGTTAAAAGTCAGGGAATTCTGAAATGTCAGACTGTGGAAACCCTGAATAAAATAACTAT
>NW_015150592.1:1403233-1405150 GCF_000732505.1 Cyprinodon variegatus
ACAGCCAGACAGGCCATTATTAGAGACCCGGCTGCTAATGGAATACAGGCCAATATTAGAGGATTTACGGTATTCACCAGTGGATTATATTAACTTTAAACAGAAATTAAGTCTATATGAATGCTTATGTCAAATTTAAGATGCAGGATGATATCCATGATATTCTTTTGAAGTAGTGAGATCCTCTCTTGGAAGTTGTTGTGACAGGATTTTATTAGCCTTTTAAGCCTTATAAGAGAAATATTTTTGATTGAGATGAGAAATCTGCTTCCTGGTATGTTGAAGTACCAATAGTTTGCATCCAATCATTTAATCAAACGGTCTTCATTTTTGGGAATATATAAGGATTATGCTCTAATTTGTAGTTAGCGATCTAACATTATTATATTTTGAGTTGATGAACTGGATCGTCTCACCGTTCATTTCACTGTTTGGTGCGATTGCAATCATGGATCTTGACCTGGCCAGACCGGAGCAAAAAATGGCTCGGCTCCGTATTGTGATGGACGTATGCAAGCGGTTTTGGTGTGGCGGAAAAGTTGTGGTGGGTTTGGAACAGATCTCATTGATCGTGAGTGGGGCGGAACGCTAACAGCATGTGGCCGTCTACAGGTCTTTGTAGAATGTGAGAGACATTCACTATACAGTTCTGGTTTCACCAAAATTCACTTTTAGTATCTCTTCCAACTTTAACATTCAAATAGGACTGGGAAATTAATTGCATTTGCCACGCAATTGTAATTTAGAAAAATGCAATTACCAGTTGCAGACACATTTAACAGTAGTAAAACACTGAATGTCTCCTTCAAGCCCTTTAGGTGGCAGTAATACGATTAAAGTGGGCATGCACTGCACAGAAGGGAGGACAGATGTGCAGCTAACACCTAGATTAATGCAATATAGTAGAAGAAAGAACGTGTTTGTGCAGGTTTAACAGTAAAGTCCTACAAAACTGGACAAGCAGGCTTTTAAGGACTGGGAAAACTGAAACCCTGGTGTAAAACAGACATGGTTGTTCTTGGTGTATAGGATTATCGTCCAAAAAAAATTTGCAATATTGGTTGAAAATAATTGTCCAGGCATATATTCAAACACGTCATTTTTGATTGCAACAGCTTTGGCATAATAATCACTTACCACATAAAAATCAAATGGAATGTGTGGCGGTACAAACGGGCGGCATCTAAAGAGTAGAGAGAAAAAGAAATGAGTAGCTATTCATTTGAAGTACATGAAAAGAACACTCATCAAATGTTGCAGCATCAATGTATACCATTAACCCAGCTGTTTCAATTAGGCAAAAGAGTTTGGTTGCAGTTTGCAAATTAAACCCCTGAATGGTGGACGCTCCGGCATTCAGGGGCCAAGGTTCAAATTTCTGAACTCCAGTATCAAACTCTGACCTTCCAATGCATCAGATGCTTTGACGCACATAACAGGTTCCTTGTGTGCACCATTAGGGAAGCCCATGCTTTTACTTTTAGGATTTAATTAATCTTCAACACATTCCAGTCACTCACTATGCATTCTCTTTTCAATTGTATCCCATCTTTGAACATTTCATTAATGGTTGTGGTTGCATTATATTGTATAAGATGCTTCTTACCATTAAAGAGCTTCTCTAATTTCACATGAATGTCTTGCTTTAAAAGCCGTTAAAAGAGAATTTCGCTTTTATCACATTGGGCCCTTGATTTTACGTATATATCGTCATACACACTCCGCTTTGTTTTAAAAAATAAAAAATCTAACCGCGGATGTCGGGGGACAGTGATTGGCCTACATGTTCTGAATGCTGGCGTACCATAAAGAATAAATTATGAACAGTTTAGTTTGTGCCTTCAAGTCGGTGCCCATAGGAAGACGTTACTTGGATATAACCTAACGGAATATCTTCAGAATGGCTCCAAATGACAC
>NW_015150592.1:1406423-1407448 GCF_000732505.1 Cyprinodon variegatus
TTTTTCCCTTTAATCTGAAATTCCATTTGTTAATAGCAGTCTCCCATATTTGAAACTGTTTTCCTGCAAAGCTCCGATGGCTCCATGCAGATACAACAATCAAACAAGTTTAAAAGACAAGAATTTTAAGTACATTTGCCTTTTCTTAACCACAACTGCCTATTTAAACATTGATTGATGCAGTAGTTTCCCACAGGCAACCTGGGATTATGATGGGGGTTTTCTATGAAACCGGCTCGTCCTTTAATGCAAAACAAAAGTGAAAACTGAATTTCATTAAAATGAATAATTTTTTAATACCAACAAGATAATTAACAAATGGTGTAGATTAAAATTGTCTAGGTTTAAAAGAACAGTCTCAAGTAGTGATGTTATGAAATGAGCCGAGGATTCGAGCCGTGTCGAGTAATGGAGGGGGGGGTTTCCCCAAAGCGCTTCGAGGAGTGATTCATTTGGAGGAGGGGCCAAAATTGATGACGTCCGAGGCCTTGTTACCGTGAAACCACGTGACCACTTCGGGAAGCGCAAGAATTTTGACAGGCATCTAAAAAGCCTCAGTATTCAGTCAAGATGTGGGAGTTTGGAGGAGAGCTGCTGTCAGTATGATAGAGTTTGAATAGATTGGTTGTTTTTCCAACCAATCTATTTGTTTAAAACTATTTTGGTGAGAACAAACAATGTAATGACCAAAATCTGAGCAAGCCAATGGACACAGTGTTAGCAAGTCAGCATTAAAGGAGAAGTGCACTTTTTAACACTTTAAGCCCATTTTCTGTACTGTCCAGGATGAAATCGAATGATCGACACCAAAATTTTGACAATTGCTCCCGTCTCTGCTTTTTGGCTCATTTAGAATCCACCCCTGGCTGCTTTAGAATGGCTTGCATAGAGCATGTCCGATAATGTCCTTAAAACAACCTTAAACGTTCTTTTTTTAAAATATGCTACTCACCGTGCCCTCGGCGCTGCTCAATGCCGTCCCAATAAAAGTTTCGTGAAGAAAAACCGTTCCTGTCTTGTTTTAT
>NW_015150593.1:0-1007 GCF_000732505.1 Cyprinodon variegatus
CTTCTTCAAGGAACCTTTTTCCATCCAATTAAGAATCAATTAGCAAAATAGTCGTTAGTTGCAGCCCTAGTTGATTGGACTAGGATAACAGACTGAAAAAAGCAACAACTGTTAAAAAAAGATCTCACCTTTGGGGCATTTTTTTCTGTTTATTAAAAAACAAAAAATCTTCCTTATGGAGAAATGCACTAAATTGCATCTAACATAAAAAATAAAACTCCATTACAAAAAATAATTCAATTCTCCAGTCCTTATGTCCTGCAGCAAATGTGTGACCTTTAACTTATGCAAACTACTACACATTAATCTAAAGCACTCCAGCAACCCCAAAACAAAAGGATGTGAAGTTTAATAGTCAAAGTCTGGATTTAGTAAATCAGATTGAGAAGCTGTGAAATTACCTTAAACAGGGTGTCTATGCCTGATAACCCCCCAATGAGGAGAAATTAAATTAAGTCCTAAAGTCAACTTAGAGGAAGAGTGACAAAAAAAAAAGGATGAATAAATTACAGTTTTTCTTAAATGCTAAAACACAAAAGCCAATCCTCTAAACCAAATGACCAGTTGTCTAAACACATTTACTAAATCTAGCCATATTTTCCAATATCATAAACACATTTCACATGAAGACACAACTCACAAAACACAATCCTCCATTCACATAAATCTTAACACATTTTTCCTTGCTAAAACACAAGTTGCAAAAGAACTCTGCTCATATTCTCAAATGAAAGCTCATGTCATGCAAAATGCCTGCCACAGTCAGCAATATTTGAACAAACTGAACACACCTGGCGTCATTCATTACACAGCACGACTCAAAATTGAAAACACCTGTTGCTAATGCTGTGACCACATGTATAAAACCAAGTTCAGAGTGCACAGTTTGCTGAAGATTCCAAACAAACACAATGTATGAAGGCAGAGTCAGGGGAAGAGGTAATTGCGTCAGAGGAGGGAGAAGAGCTGGCCAAGGAGGAAGAGGAGCAGGCCAGGGAGGAAGAGGA
>NW_015150593.1:2350-3034 GCF_000732505.1 Cyprinodon variegatus
GCCACCATTATCAGGGCATTCAGACAACACAACAGGTATTGTACTCTATTGCTTTGTTTGTCACAATACAATTTTACAAGCCTGTGAAAGTAGTCTATTACAGTAGTTTCAAATCAGTTGTTACTGTATTGTAAAACATGTCAATTGACGACACGTTTCTTTCTTTAGAGTTGAAAGAGTGCCACATAGAGGTGGGCGGGTTGCCATATTTACAGCGGCATAAGAAACCCCCATTGTGGATATGGTTCATGAGAAAAACCTCATCAGACTCCGGGAGATCAGAGACAAAGTCATTGACGATAATGTAAACTCTGAGGGCATTGATGATGTCAGCTTGGCCACAATAGACCGAGTTCTCCGGCAGCAAAAGATGCGGATGAAACAAGTCTATAGGGTTCCCTTTGAGCGAAACTCTGCACGCCACAAAGACCTACGTTACGAGTATGTGCAAGTAAGTATACATCCATGTTCACAGTACAGTTAGTAAACATACTGTGTTGCTCAGTGGCCTACATTACTTCTGGACAATACAGTACGTAATATGCTACCTGATTGACTGTTGCTCTGAACACCTGTGCACTTTCACATTTTCACAGAGGATATTACAGTTGGACGCGATGGCCAGACCTCATGATTTCCTCTTCCTGGATGAGGCTGGCTTCACCCTGCACAAACGAAGGCAAA
>NW_015150593.1:3536-4718 GCF_000732505.1 Cyprinodon variegatus
CCCACCCCCCTAAAATTCTGGGAAGTTGTAATATCTGTAATTTGTTTTTTTTTTTTTTACTTTTTTTGGAATATTGATATATCACTGATAACTTTGTGAGCACAGCTAAGATAAACAGTGGGTTTGTGGCTTTATAGTTGTTCCTCATTCCTCATTAAAAAAAGTCAGATTCAAACAAAGTTTGACAGCAAAGCATAAATATCTAGAGGCTTTCTTTATTCATTACTGAGCAGCATCATCTTTCCCACCTCGTCTTCAAGGAGTTTGCTCTTACCTGCAGGGCATTGGGAGTCATCTGGAAAATCTTGGCGTTTTTCTCTGCTGTCGCATACATTTTTAGGCTTCCTCAACATCTACTTCTTTGAAATTTGTTGAAAACTGTGTGTGACACTCAAGTCAGCATTTTCCGAACATTAGGATGTTTAGCAGGTTTTATTTTAACAATCTAAGCATTAATAAGCTAAAAGTGGCTTAGTACTAGAAGCATTGGGTGATACCTGGCTTTGTTCTATATTCAGCTTCTATATATTCACAGTGAATCTGCTGTATCTTTTTTATTATTTCTCAAGCTGTTTCAACATCTAAATTTACATTTCTTTGAATGTGTCTTTCCTTTCATGCCGCCTTAGAAGCAGACATTCTGACAGGGATTTAATGCTTTAGCCTGGATAAAATGTGCACATTGCAGCTTGTTTCTCTGAGATCCTGGTAACTTGCTGATTGTAGCTCATTCAATGAACCAAAGGGGAATTAATTGCATTTAACATCAGTTATGATCCCCAAATCAAATAGATATATACTGCAAAAAACTAAATCTTGATAAGTCATTTTTTCTTAAAATAAGTGCATTTGTTCTTGAATTGAGGAGATAAGAGACATTTTGCCAATGGAACAAGACAATTTACACATAAAATAAGAAAACACAATCGCATTCTCTTATTTCAAGTGAATACTATGTAATTATCTTATTTTAAGAGTAAAAATACTGATTCCATTGGCAAACTATCTCATTTACCTACTCAAATCAAGGGTATATACACTTAATTTAAGAAATTTTTACTTATTTCTAGATCGTTTTTCCAGTGTAGATTCATTTTCAGATACAATAATGTTCTACACTGCAAAAACGATCCAGAAATCAGTAAAAATTTCTCAAATATATATATATATGTATATATTTTT
>NW_015150593.1:6948-8333 GCF_000732505.1 Cyprinodon variegatus
CCATCCATCCATCCATCCATCCATCCATCCATCCATCCATCCATCCATCCATCCATCCATCCATCCATCCATGCGACTGTCCCTTTAGAGGATTTCCTCATTCTTTATTTATTTTAGTTTTCTGCTGAGCTCAGCGGCTGAAGTGAGTGTGAGCCATCCAGCCAATAAAACGCTGATTAATTGTCTGCTTGCAATGAGAGAGAACCAGAGCAGCAGGAGGAGGAGGTTCAGAGATAGGAGCAAAGAGAGCAGCAGGGGAATGACTGTCCATGCTAGCTTTAAACATGTCCAACCACAGAAATTGGTAATAAAATAGTGTCCCTTTTGATTTCAGGGGAAAAAATGTTACAGATAGAGTGTGCTTAAATCTTCCCATATATCAAAAGATGGTCCTTGTGTTTGCTGCAAAAAAGTAATGGCAGGAAGTACACAAAATACATGTTCTACACTCATCTGCTATCCTTGCAGGGGGTCAGATGGCTGGCATCTCATCAGCTAAGGCTGTATTTGAGATAAGTGAGGAATCAATATTTATTGATTGTGTGAGCTGCCACAAGAAGCTCTTCACTCTTCCCTACAGCTTAGTCTAAGTGACGTGCTATAGAAAGCAGATGGTTCTGGTTCCCGACGGCGCTCAGCACACAGGACTTGTTTAGTGGCCCAGACACAACATCTCAGCAGGACTCACCTGTGTCATGAATCCTCTCCAACAGACTTACATTTAAATTATTATGCAACAGAGGCACACTAACTGCAACATGATATCATGCATGTGAATATTAAAGTTTATATCATAATTTTTTATCTAAAGAAAACTATTAAATTCCGGTTTGCAGTAGGATATTTGATGGAAATACTTTTCATTCCCTACGCTGGCGTCACTCTTTTCATTAAAGAGAGTGACTTTAAATCATTGTTAGCATCTCTGTTAGATGTGCAGTAAATGCCTGAATGTTGATGCACCACCTTTACGCTTACTGGACCTTAACCAGTGAGGAAATGAGCTCAGATTTCCTTCAACCTCCCACTCATCGATTCAGCACCAATTTGCTGTTCCATCTCTTTTATTGCTTTAACATGGATCATCGTACGAACGGGTCAAAATACGCATGGTAATGTTTTTTAACACATAAGAGGTAGAGAACGTTCCACTGAATTTACTACACCTTGTCAGCTGTAGAGTAAACGGTTGGGTTATGTAGTTTGACGATTCAGCAGACTTAATGAAAAAATGAGCCAAGAACAAAAGAAAACCATAAAAGATATGATCATCAACAGAGAGTCAAAACAAAAAGATTACTTACTTTTAGGTAATTCCAAAAAAAGTGTTCCTAAAGGAAAAAAAAAAGATATATATATATATATATATATATATATATATGCAT
>NW_015150593.1:9824-10462 GCF_000732505.1 Cyprinodon variegatus
AAAATGTTTATCAAATGCACCAGAGATTAAATAAAATATCTCAGATTCAAAATATCCATCCTCATTTATTTCTCTGAAAGGTATAGTTTATTTGCATAGCCAAATTCAGTACAAGGACAATTAAGAACAATTCTTTAGTAGAATTGATCACTGCAACACTGTCTTTATATGCCTAAAAAGTTCAGCTGCAGCTGATCCAAAACTGTTCTGCCCATGTTCTCACTAGAACTAAGAAAGTAGAGCACAATTACTTGTTAAGGACGTCAATGCTGCAAATGTGAGGACAGATAAGGTCCTGAATGAATGTGATGGATTGTGAGGTGAAGCAGTAGCGGTCATAAAGATACCTGAATATGAAAGGACATCGATATGCGGTCGGAGAACCTTCACCATATAAATATTTAATTCTCTGTGACTGAATGCGGCTCATTCTTTAAATGGATCCTCGTCAAAAGGACATGCTATGTTTTAATTTTTAACACCTAATGTTCTAAGAGATCTATCTAAAGGATTTACTTTTTATTATTCACACAAATATACAACAGAACTCTGCAGATTAAATCAGGAAATACAACAACATGAGTGGCTTTAAGGAGGGCGGAGACATAGGACACTGAGATCATTGAGAAAAACCTGCT
>NW_015150593.1:13639-17171 GCF_000732505.1 Cyprinodon variegatus
AAGTCTCGCGAGAGTCGGTCTTGCTTTACGGCGAGAACTGCTACACGCCCCCAGTTAAAAGCATGCTCGTTGCTAGCACAGTGGCGATATTTGTGCAGTTATCATGGCGGAACCAGCGAGATAACAGCGAAAGCCCATGTCGGAAACATGCTAAATTTTCAAACTCGAAAACTGGAACTAAATAGTCACTTACCGCAGTAGACATGGTGATTGGTTGCGTTCGCCTGTCTGCTAAGCTCAAAACAACCGCGCCTGGCTTGAGGGAGAAACCAGGAGAACAGCTGAGCATATTTACGACAGTGCACTTTTACTTTCGCCCTCTGGGGGGAGCCTCGCTGGAAAATCAACACCAGTTGCATAGTATACCTTTAAGTAAACTCTTTGTCAAACGGAAAACTCAGAGTTTTCGGTACAACTGCTTTATAAAACGAGCTCCATGTCTGGCTAAGAAGCAGAGCTGATTGAGACTAAAATCTGGTGATGCTAAATTCAAAAAGACAAAGACAGCAATGGTCACAAAATCTGTGTTAAGTACCTGTCAGGAAGAAGTGGATGTTAGAGATTTTAAAAACCTGATAGTTTCTCTGCCTAAAAATAATGATGTAATTAATGCAAATTTGTCAGCTTAATTGTTTTAGGAAGTTAGTAGACTCAGGGATCTAGTTATCTGTGCCCAGACAGCTGTTTAAAATTAATTTTACAAAAGTGAAATTGGGTTGTGAAAGATTACTTGTTTAACTTTTGATGAAGAAAATGCACATTCTGCAGAAGGAAGTATGATAAATCCCAAAGACATACGAATCATCATGAGTTATAAAAGCAGACAAAAGGGCAGACCAGTTTAATGTAGATTTCACAATGACTCCCTTTGTCTAAGTTTAGGGCTCAAGCACAAATCCCTGAAATGCAAAGGCGTGTCCTAACGGATCACCCTTTCATCCAGAACATTAGGAAACTCTGTAAGGAAGCGATGACACTTTGATAATGGGAATAGTTGTGTGATTGTTGCAGTGTGAGCATGACCTTGAATATTAAAAACCAAAGGCCTGAAATAGCCCCAACAGGAACAGATGTCCATGCATAAATATATGTTAAACTGTGATGTCAAAGGCTGGCTGATATCTCTTCTCATGTTTGTGGAGAATCCAACTTTGACTATTTTTGCTTATAATCAAAAGGCATTTATCCTCATATTTAGGCAGAGATGGCAAAAGTACTCACTTTCCGTACTTGAGTAAAAGTACAGATACTTGTGTTAAAAAATACTCTGGTAAAAGTGGAAGTACTGATTAAACTTCTTTACTCAAGTAAAAGTAACAAAGTACAGGCTTGTAAATTTACTTAAAGTATAAAAGTAAAAGTAGAAACCACTTTTTTCATGCCGTTGCCTACATTTTAAATGGATGTCTGCCAATAGGACTAGATCTCCGTTGTGTTCATTTTCAATCATCTCGTCGTCCATGCTACTATGCTAACGCCACCGCCACCAAGCTGCAATGATTTGCCGCGAATGAATACCGCCAAATCTGTCGATTCATCTTGTAGTGGTGCGTCAAATGCAACGTAGATTCCCATCCAATTAGATTGAATTTGGTATTGATGACGTGAAAAATAATAACGGTAACTCCATTGAAATGATTCAAAACTAAAGTAACGAGCCAATTTTTAAAAATGTGAGGAGTAGAAAGTACAGATATTTGTGTAAAAATGTAAGGAGTAGAAGTAAAAAGTCGCCATAAAAATAAAATAAGTAGTAAAGTAAAAATATCAGAAAAATCTACTTGAGTACAGTAACGAAGTATTTGTACTTCGTTACTTCCCATCTCTGTATTTAGGACATAGAAAACAAAAAGTTTGCATAAATTGATTTATATTAAATGTTTTACCTGATATCGCTGACATAAAATGAATGTTGTGACATTTCATGCTACAAAGAGAATTTATTTAAGAGATATGAGGGAGCTCAGGTCAACACAGAGAAGAGGAATTTTTTGTTTTTGTCTTTAGAAACAAATTTTTCCTCTGGATTATGGAACAACTGGGATGTAAGTGAAGAAACAACCTAAAAATAAGAAACGAAGATTTATTCTGGACCTCAGCCTTTGGGTAACATCAGAGTTGTCCTTGAGGAGCGTCTACCATCTGCTCTGAAGAATTATTCCGACCCGGAACGATTCTCTGTGTCGCTCACATGACCCTCCTTGCCCTAAGAAGACGCTCGTGACCTGCTCATCTCATTGCTATGCTTTCCCATCAGACACAGGATATGTATGTCACCAGGGGGACAACAACACGCCGAGGCAGAGTAAATACTGCAAACCCCAACAGATGTTGTGGTTGCACTGTTATGCCATGCAGCGGGAATTGACTTGTGTGATATGATAAAAAAATAAAATAAAATCCTATTGGTAGTAGCAGTTTACATTTATACATTTAAAAAGCAGCCTCTTTCCTGTGTATACAGTCCCACATGTATAATCATGCTTTTTAAACACTGCTCAAAGCCTGCACTTGAGGTAGTCTTCACTGAACTGATCTATAATCTGCTACTTAAGCATAAGCACACTGCAGGGCGAAGGTGCAGCAGTGCACTCATGGAGATGAAACCAGAAGGTGCTGCATATCAGAAGTTGTGATGTCAGCACATGCAGCGGGTTGCTATGAGCCCTGCATGTTGGGGAATCACTCAAGCGTCAGGTTATTTACGCGTCGCCGCCGCTAAGTAGAGCTAAAGACTCTGATCAATGTTAAGTGGCCCTTTATCTCAAATAAAAATATGCTCCATTACGAAGATGACACACCAGGAACTTTAGAGTAATGATGCCATCTTTAATCGGCATAGGACCCACTCCTGTTATGTGGGGATAATTTAGTGTCTGGAGTGTTTACAGTGGAGTTTTTTTTTAAAGCACTCTGCGAGCAGACGGCAATTAATAGAGCAGTTTATTGAGCAGAGCTCGAAGGGGGGCAGACTAATTTCATTATCTAATCACAAAGATCCTTGTCTAAACTAATAATGTCTAAAGACTACATGTCTAAAAGAAAAAATAACCATGATGGCTTAGTTTTTCTCCAGATAAAAATCTTGAGAGGGGAAGCCTGGTTTTGGTTGATGCTCTAACTCTTCCAGGTTGGTGACCTCAGAGAATCTGCAGATAGGAACGCATTCAACCTTTCTTAGTATTAATGTAGTATACTGATACACAGAACAGAAGAATATATTTGGATTTTCTTCCAAATGAGGAATATAGCTGTCTTCTACATGTCTTTTTAAATTTAGCTTATTTTCGACTGGAACTAACCCTGACTGCTGGTATTACATCTTTTCCTACAGGAGCAGCTCTGACCTGTCAAAAAAATGAACGTGTCTGGATTCTTGAAGTTCTGTTTGGAAATCTGGCACCAAATGTTTACAGTGGATGCTTTACGTTGTGATGAGATCGTTGAAATTCTGAGAAATGGATGGATGGATGGATGGATGGATGGATGGATGGATGGATGGATGGATGGATGGATGGATGGATGGATGGAT
>NW_015150593.1:17959-23135 GCF_000732505.1 Cyprinodon variegatus
TGGATGGATGGATGGATGGATGGATGGATGGATGGATGGATAGTTGGATGGATTGATGGACTTACATTTATTCCACAGTGTATCTTGGTACCCTGCGCTTCCCAAGTAAACAATGAGATTTCACCATCCATCCATTATCTGACCCGCTTATCCCAAGTGGGGTCGCAAGGGGCACTGGCGCCCATCTCCAGCAGTCAGTGGGCGAGAGGCGGGGCCCACCCTGGACAGGTCGCCACACAGAGACAAACAGGACAAACAACCATTCACGCACACACTCGACCCTAAGGAGAATTTAGACAAGTCAATTAACCTAACAGTCAGGAAGCTGGAGTACCCGGAGAGAACCCTCACATGCTCAAGGAGAACATGCAAACTCCATGCAGAAAAACCCCAGGCCGGGAATCGAACCCAGAACCTTCTTGCTGCAACAGCCTGAGATTTCACCAGTGGACAGAAATTACAAAAGGAAAAAAAAATATATAATGTTATGCCTATCCAGTATATCCAGCCTTAAAGATTAGCATTATATTTAACAGCTATACAAATGAATATGATTTTTTTATCAGCGTGCTCAAAACATTGAGTGAAACTTTAGCGGTGGCTTTGTTAGTTTTAGCGATCTATTGGAGTATCCCTACCCTGTTTTTTTGTTTTAGAGCCACTGCTTGAACAGGGCTCCTAAAACCATCTCCATAAACATTTTGAACTGCTGCCATTAGCCAAACCACAACATCAAAGGTGGAACCAGCAGACTGCTCCACAACTTCCTACTCAGCTAATAAAATGCTGCTGTTAAGTTTATGCTCTTTATACTACTGCACCTATTTTGATATGTCTTATCTAGTTAGTTTTTGTATCTAGTATCTGGATTTTATTAGTTTGTTTTATTTACTTTCTACTTAGCTTTGTTAAGTGACCTGTAGCTGTATGTCAGTCACTGTGCAACTGGATATAATGAAACAGATTTAAAATATCAGTTTAATGGTATCAGAATTATAATGAATTTAGTCTCTGATGTAATCATAGTGGTAAACAGAGAGCTGTTTGAGGGTTTGGCCTTAGTCTTATGTGACTAACAGTGATTCAGCGAGGTGTGCTTAATGATTCAGAGATAAACTGTGAGAAGGACAATTCTTTCTGGTCCTTTTCCCCCCCCATAATTTAACTCCTACAGTTATCCTCCAATAATATTATTAAATTAGGTCTTTAATGATTTTTCCAGAGTTTCCCGTTAACCTGGTTTGCTGACTTGACTTGCCATAATAGCTGTTCTGGGTTGTGGTTTATGCATGCCGATCACATGACTCTATGTGTTTAGACTGGGGAGGCATAGATGACTATATAATGTAGAAACAAAGTTGAAGTGCACTATAGGAGGAAGTTCGAGTTCACAACAGTAACAGTTAAAACCTGATATCCACATGTGCTGTATAAGCTTTTTTTTTCTAACTGCCAATAAACTCATACTAAACTGTTCCTGTTCAGGTCAGTTTAAAATTCTTTAAAATTGTTTAAATTCACCAAAACCAGAATGACTTTATTTGATTTTGTGCAAGTCCAGCAATTTATTTTTCTTCTAGTATTTAGTAGAATTGCCACTCAAACTCAAAGACTTCAGATTAAACGGCTTGTGTATCCTCTCACAATGTTCACAACCACTTTATAAGTCAACTGTATGCAGAGGGTCATTGTCCAACTGGAAAATCTATTTTCAGCCAAATCTTTAAACCTTTAAATTAAATCTTGAAATGTTGCTCCAATATACATGTATCCTCACAAGGTTTTTTTAGTCATGAGGCTGCCATTCGCATATATAAGTATTGTGATGGAGTTCTTAGGTTTTCAAGCTTCTCCTTCTTCCTCCAAAGGTAACAATGATCCTTATGGTCAAACACTTCAACTTTACTTTCACCAAACCACAGTACAAGCAATGGCATTTTCACCAGTGAGCACTCTGACCTACTTTATTAAGAATATTTACCCAAGAATGAACCAGGAAGATCAAGGTTCTTTCTGTAGTATCTTGGCTAATTCCCTTTGATTTGCATACGATCTTGCATAACAATGTTGTGTGTTATACCAATTTCCAACTGGCCTAAAAAACAGTTTAAGGCCCCGTCCACACGAAGTCAAAACGAACACGAAACGCTAATATTTTCCAGAACGTTTGTCTTAAAGACGGAGACGTAAAATAAATGTGATCGACCACATGAATGCATGAAAATGCTGCAAAATGTATGCCAGGCCTGTAAGTGGCGCTGTGGTGCCAAAGCAAAAATAGGCGACGAAATGCTGGGCATGCGCACTAATATTTATACCTGGTTGCCCTGCGGGTCCATTTTCGTGGTTCAGTCAAATTCAGGTGCTGAACTATGTCGTCGATATTGCTCTGTTCTTCCTGGAGATATTCCAGAAGAAGAAGATTCTGTTGTAAGCCCGACAGCAGGGTGAGTAGCATGAGCAGCAACCATTAAACACAGTACGGCGCCATTGTTGTGATACTGTGTCGCGCATGCGTGTTTAGAGGCGACGCTATGACACATGCGTGTAAAAAAAAAAATGCGGTCAGACCTTAAAGATGGAAACGCGAAACGAATTTCAAAATCTTCCCACTCTGAAGGCTTAATAAAAAAAAGATTGTTTACAGACCCCCGAAACGCCGGCTTCGTATGGATGAGAGGCTGGTTTGGTGAAAAATTTGTGCGTTTAGGCCAGGGTTTGACTTCGTGTGGACGGGGCCTAAATCTGGGAACAATCTTTTAATGGCAGTGTGAACAGCTCACTGATGTGTGTCCACTCGGGTAAGACGACTTGGCAAGTGACTCTCGTTATAATCTCTTCGGCTCTGATCGGCGTGCTGTGGGAACACCACAGACGGGTTGTGTGACACGCTAAACTGTGTTACACGATTGAATGCTTCTGATCTAACAAGCGGAACCGTCTCTGTTCACATTCGTTAAACATGGCACAGCACTGCTGGGACGGATTCGGAAAGATAACAGAGCAAAAAAAATAAAGCACACTGACTACACCCTGGCTTCCTACATGTTGCTGTCCATTGTTTACTTTCCTGATTTCTGTCACACTGATGACATCATCAACACTAAACCAGTGTGATGGTGTCACCAGACACGGAGCTGCAGGGGGTCAGAGGCCACGCAGCTTGCCAGCAAGGGGTTTTACCAGCTTATTTAGCCAACCTATGTTTGAAAAACCAGGGAAAAAACCAGATATTTTCAGTGGGAAAGAGGATTTAGAGATCTGGCCTTAATAGAGTCTTAATAAAGACTGCAAACATTAAAATATAGGTAATTTTCTTCTGAAAATAGGTTAATTTTGAGTGGCTAAGTAATGTATGTTTAAAATAAGAAAAAAAAGACAAAATATTTTTTGTAATTTTAAGTTTATCTAATATCTGTATATCTAATTGATATCAAATAATCTTGTTTATGTGATCAAATAAAGGGAAAATATACATTAAGAGTTTTTTACTTATTTAAAAAAAAAACTGCTTTTGCATGTGGCTCATGTTAAGACCGTTGACTAAACCTCTTAAAGTCCTACAGTACATAATCATGATCTGGGCTTTATAAAGAATTTTAAAGGCGTAGTGATCTTTAGATATGTAAACCTCTGACGAAATTTATAAAATTGTTCTGTCCTGTATGTCAGCACTGCCCCTTTCTGTTCCTCTCTGCGCTAAAGCAATGTGGATCCTTGTTTTCAACTGCATCTCCTGTACCTGCACCCTAATCAAGTCTCTTTCACTCCACCTGTTGTTCTGACTTTATATAGGCTACTGCTTTCTGGCTGACAAATAGTGCCAGATTATCGAAAGCCATCGGGTGAGTAAATATTCAGCAATATTTCCCTGCCTACCTGATCTCACTCCCCTACCAGCCTGTATCGGCCACCCTGTGCTCGATCTTGTGTCGGCACCTCGACAGACTTTTCGAGCCTGACACTTGAATCCCATAACCTCCTTCCCTGTGTGTTTCAATTATGGATCATTTGAATGAAACCTCCACCTTAAACCAAAGAGTCACTTCCACAGCCTGTCACAGTGGCTTCACTGTATTGTCACTAGTCTGATACACAGGTTGGGAAAAATTCAGCAACCCTGTTCTCCCATGGATTCTAAGAGGTTTAGGGGATTTTTATTCTGAATTTAACCTCTTCCAGAAATTCCTGCCCAGCCACTAACCATTCTCTGTTCCTCCACAAGTTTCTAAACCTGGCTTCCATTGTTATTTTGCAATAAATCTTTTAAAGTCCATCTATGTCTCGCTACTGTTAGGTGCCCATAAGGTAATCCATTGCAAAGTAGAAATATTTTTGTTACCCATAAAGTTTCCACAGTAAGCTCATTTATGATGAGCACAGCTAAATATTACAGACCTGCTCTCTATTAGAGATAGCTGAGAAAAAGCTTAGAATCCCAGCAAAGGTTGAGAGATGTGCCTCCAGTGTAGAGAGGAGTGTAAGAGACCTCACTCTGCTCAGACAGGAATGAGGTTACTCCTGAGCTGGCACCAGAACAAAGCCCTCTAACAGCTGTCTGATAATGTGCAACCACTCATTACATTGTGCCTCATGTCTCGAGTCTGGCCTGTGTCTCAGAGTGGAGAACCTACGCATCGCTTACCATTCAGCAGTTACATAAGAATGCATTGCACAATCCCAACTACACACAGAGCTGTGCGGTTAGTGATAATCCTTTACATTCATCATATAAACCCCGGTTCCAATTTGGTACTTCAAATAAAATTCTATGTATTTTAATTAAACCGGCTAGTTTAGTAAATATGTATATATATATATTTTTTTTACTTTCTCCTTGCCTCTTTTTTTCTCTTTATTCATTTTCAATAAGGGTTTAAAAATCTTCTTTATATTTGCATGAAACAGAAAACTATTTCAGGTAAGTCATTATTATCCAATTTTAACCAGACACCCTGCTAAGCAGAGAGAGACAATTATAACCCAGAGGTTTTTCTTTTTGTTTTAGTTCTCTACAACTCAATGATTTCAATTTCAAACAAGTATTTAAGTATTTATACCACTTGACCTCTTTCAAATTTTCATACCAAAACTTATAGTTAAAACACTTGATTTAGTTTTATTATAAATCAAAAGACATAGCTTTGAGGCATGATATATATATATATATATATAT
>NW_015150593.1:23291-30247 GCF_000732505.1 Cyprinodon variegatus
TGTTACGAATTTCGTTCTCTTTTGTGATTGTTTTCATCAATTTCTTTTCATTTATTGATATACACAAATGTATTTATTTATATTCAAAAGAAAATTCTGTATCTCAATCAGCTTTGCTTCTTTATTTCTTCCAAAGCGGCTCCACATTTCCTCCGATTAGCTCACATGCTTCTATTGTCATCCTCTAACCTTTTGTCAGTATTTAAGCTCCTGATTTGTGACTGTGCTCCATGACCTCTTCCTACTGTGTAATACAAAAAGCTGTAAGTTCTTCTGTTTCATTATTTAATAGTGTTGAAAGTTTAGTCTCTGGACTCTTGACACAAGGAGGCTGGAAAAAGAACAAATGGAGCAATGGAAACAGAACCATGCTGGAGGAAACTTTTCTGGAATACAATTGAGAGCTAGGATGTTCAACTTTCAGTAGGAAAACAACCTCAAAAAATAATGAATGGTCGGATCACTGTAGTACCCTGTGTTGTAATAGCCCAGTCAAAATCTCGCTTTTTACTTTATATATTCTCTTCTTTTTTTGTCACAGTAGCTACATCTAGATGTGAAACAATCCTACAGGAAGGAATTAGTGTTTTTATGTTCATTTTCCATCTGCTTCTGTCTTCTTAAACCCCAGTCAGCCTCGGCAGTAGGCCGCTCAAACCGAGTCTGTTTCTGCTAGAGGTTTCTTTCTGTTAAAAGGAGATGTTCCTCTCCACTGACGCCGCATCCATGCTCTGTGTGAGGGATTGCTGCAACGTCAACTATACTATGAAGAAAACTACACTATGAATGTCTGCTTTCGCTAAATGCTCATTTAGGAGAAGTAATTTCTACAAAAGGTAGTGACTTGATGCAGTCAGCGGGGTTTCCTTAGAAAACTTTTGACCAGAATGACTGTTAGAGTTGTCTCTTTAGGCCCTTGAGGTAGCATGTGTTGTGAATCGATGCTGTATAAATAATATAAATCAAATTGAACTAAAAGTCCTGATCAAGTTCTGGTTTCAAATCTTTAGCTCTACTTAGAGCTAACTTTCCAGGCTCTCTATCCAACCTGAATAAAACTGAGATATAGTATTTTGTAAAGATAAGATAGGGACATGTGTCTGATTTTTATCTGCATACTTGTTTTTGTAGAAATAACACCAAAGATCTGCAGGTTTAGCTCTACCAAAACATTGGTCTACAAAGGACCGACTCAGAATGAATGGAAACAACTTATTTTCTGATTCTTATTAGTAAAAAGAAATGCAAATGTATTGTATATAATGTAGGTGAGTTATACAAATGTATTTAGTCTGGATGTGTCAAAATGTTAAACGGCTCCTTTTATATAAATACCTTACTAAGAAAAGGAAGGTGAAACACAGCTTCCCACTTTCATTCAGGCCCCTGCTTTAGCTAAATGGTTTTAGGTGCAGCATGGTTCACCCTGACAACTGTGTGCTGCTTTTAGGAAACGTCTGCTTCTGCCAAAAGAAGCGTTCCCACCTCTCAGCATGTGTTTGGTAAAGTCAGGACTGTCACTGTGTGGACATAGATCGTCTTAAAGCCTGACTGTGACAGGAGTGAACTCCCAAATCCTCCCACTAACTGTATAATTCCCAGAAGAAATGATTAAGTTTTTAGTAAAAACTTGCTCTGGTAATACATTTGGAAAATACGTGTCATAGTTGAGAAAAATTTGTTTCACTTCTCTTTTCTACTGAAACTTTGCCGAGAGCAAATTGAGTTTAGGCTTAGAGCGAGACGGAACAACTTTTAGATCTGTTAAATGCACAGATTGGTTCTATGGTCCATTTTCACAAAAGTTGTTTTTTTATACATGTATTCCAAAGTAATAAGACTTTTGAAATCTTAAGCTTATATGATTTTTTTTATTTTTTTTTATTTCTATCAGTTTGTAAACCAGTCAGTTATTTTCTGCTGCTTATTTCAAGCACAGCACTTCCTCCTGTCCTCACATGGATCATATTTTTGGTTGAGAGTTTTGTTTCTATTTAGGTGAATTTAGTTAGTTTGGAAATTGGTGTTTGGTTTTGTTGATGCACACGATGGAGAAATAAGTAAAAATTAATTATAGTATTTTACTCTTGAAATAAGATATTTAGATGATATGCTTGAAGTAAGACCATGTAATTGTTTTTTTCTTATTTTAAATATAAATTGTCTTGTTCCAAATGTCTCTTACCTCCTCAATTTAAGAAAAAATGCACTTATTTTAAGATATAATCACTTCGTTAGATTTAAATGTTTTGCAGTGTAGTGTAGTCTCTTCTGTGTGTGTGTACATTGCAAAAACGATATAAAAATAAGTAAAACTTTCGTAAAATTAAGTGTATTCACCCTTAATTTGAGCAGGTAAATGAGATAATTTGCCAATGGAATGAGTCATTTTACTCTTAAAATACGATAATTTGATAATATGCACTTGAAATAAGACAATTTAATTGCGTTTTCTTATTCTAAGTTTAAATTGTCTTGTTTCGTTGGCAAAATGTCTCTTTTACCTCCTCAATTCAAGAACAAATGCACTTGTTTTAAGAAAAAAAATGACTTATTTTTTACAGTGTAAGAGCCAATTGGAGGCAAATTTATTTATAGTCATAAAAAGGTTAAAATACAAAACTGATAAATTTTTGATGCTAGGATTATAATTTAAGTTTCAGACTCTAACATTAAAAGCATAGAATATAGAAATGCAATTTGTAATGCATACTTTTAGGCTTCCTGTATGCTGTAATTCTATATGTGTTTTTTTGTTTTGTTTTTTGTTTTGTTTTTTTGCTTTTACATATTGTACATAAGAACAGAGGGAAAAAACGATTTGCTGGAAGAAACACAGATTTTGACCGAGTTTATATTATGAGAATGTGGATGTTCTTTTATTTTTGTTTTCTTTTATTAAACATAAGTTAAAGAATATTATCTGTTTTTGCTCATGTTTCAATAGTTGTTTTTCCATGCAGTACAGAAAAAACTAAAGGAGCTGGAGTGCCGCTACAGTGAGTATTTGTTTGATTCATTTATTGCCGTTTGTCAAATTGTCTGAAATAAATTCCTATTCATTCATTCATTCATTCATTCATTGTCCAACTACCTGGGGGAAAAAACAAGCAGTTCTTTTGTATGTCAGATTAGAAAGCTGGGTAATTCTGCTCCAGGTAAGCAGAATACAAAGAATCCAGTGTTTAAAGGCTGACCAGGCCGAGTATCAGCTCAAACAGCTTCTGCTTTCCTTAAACTCAAACACAGAGCAGTTGGCAGAAACATCCGTCTACCGCAACCACCCATCATGGCTGCTTGTAACATAAAATACGTTGCCGGAGAACAATGCAAAGGCAGTGCAACAACAGGCCGGGCACAGTGGTGTTGGATGACCTGCCTTTGTAATACGGTCGTGAAAGGCTGATGATGCAGTTTCAGTACACGTTGACAAAAGCGAGAAAAAACAAAAACGAAACAAAACCTGAAGGTTTGGAAGCAAGGGTGTGCTTAAAAGGTTTCAACACACATTCAGCACATTTTAGTTTTTTTTTTTTTTTTAGTTATTTGACTTAATTCAAGAGACTAAACATCAAATAATATAATATATATTATAATCCAAGAGGCAGCTTACAAGTTTGTCTTCCTTTGCTTTTTAAATTGTATAATTTAGTCTTTATGGAAAGAATCTTAATACATTCAGCACTGAGCTAAAGAGATTAACAAATGAAACTAAATGTCTGCACATTGTTAAATGTTTTGTGACAGACAATCTCTGAAATACTTAAAATGTCCTGATAAACATACTATACTTAAAAATATTAATTGCATTTTATACCGAATGTCCATATCATCCATTCATTCAATACGGACTTGAAGAGGGCCAGTAAAAACTAAATATTGAAATTAAGGTGCAAATTAACTTCTCTTAGCTTGTTATTGGCCCCCAGGAAATGGCGGCCTAGTGGTTAGGACATAGAGCTTTAACCCTGTAATGCCTAATGTATCATATTTGATACATACAGTTTCTGAAATTTTTGCGTCTGACACCTTTTGCATAATTTAATGGTAAAACCTTTACTTAAAATCCTATTGTACACAATCAGATATACCTGATAACAGAGGGCAGAAGACTACACAAAAAAATTATTTTGACTTATCGCATAGTAATAAAATATTAATATCAAAAATGTATTTTTGTTTTTTCTTTTTACATATTTTGTTAAAAGGCCAAATAAGGACTTCAAACCAAAAAAAAGTAATTTTCTGTTTTGTTATATTCTTGGATCGGGCTTTAAAGGGTTAAATCCTGATGTTGTGAGTTCTAAACATAGTCCCAAACATACTCTGGGCCTCTCAACAAGACCCTTAACCCCTGACTGCTCCCCAGGCGCTGCACAATGGCAGCCCACTGCTCCCCAAAGGGAATGGGTTAAATGCAGAGAGTTAATTTCTTCATTTTAAGATCAATAAAAGTTTAGTTTATTTATTTATTAGCTACTTATCAGTCCCTTTGACCAAAGAGGGCTAGTGGCGCCAGTGTACGGCAGCCTTGCTTCTGTCAGTGAACCCCAGGGCAGCTGTGGCTACAACGCAGCTCGCCACCATCAGTGTGTGAGTGTGAATGGATGAATGACTGAATGCAGTGTAAAGTGCTTTGGCCAAGTCTCCCTACTTGAAAAAGCACAATATAAGTACAGGCCATTTACAATAGGGGTGAGTATCGGCATGGGTGTTGCGATGCGATATGCATCGTAGTACTTGGATCACGATACAATATTATCACAATATTGCAATGTTAGCACATATTGCAAAAGTTTTCCTATCAAAATTAAATGTATAGATAAAAAAACAAGTGCTGTGTATTTTCATCAGAAGATATTGATGGTTTAGTTTTTTGGTATTCATGTTGTTTGGGGTCTGAGTCGGTCCACGTCTTCCAATCTGAGTGCTTCAACTACAGATATGGTGCTGCTCTGCAAAGCAAAAGGGCTTCATAGTGTCATCTGATAGAGTGGTGGTGCAGAGGTAGTCAATTTCCCCTCAGTTTTAGGTAAAAATGTTTTGTTTTTAAAAAAAATCGATACTAGGAACTGAAAGATCGATATTATATCAGGCAGCCAAAAATCGCGATATATCACCGAAAGGATTTTTTCGCACAGCCCTAATTTACAATTTCTTTGCTGTTTTCCTGCAGCAATTACACTAAGAACACTTATACACATATGCTTATTTATACTTATAGCTTCACAGAGACGTAGCTCTGTCTTGAATGCTAAACTTAACCCTTTAAAGCCCGATCCAAGAATAAAACAAAACAGAAAATTACTTTTTTTTCTCGTTTGAAGTCCTTATTTGGCTTTTTAACAAAATATGTGAAAAGAAAAACAGAAATACATTTTTGATATTAATAATTTATTACTATGCGATAAGTCAAGATAATCTTTTGTGTAGTCTTCTACTGGCTGTTATCAGGTATATCTGATTGTGTACAATAGGATTTTAAACAAAGTTTTTACCATTAAATTATGCAAAAGGCGTCAGACGCAAAACATTTCAGAAACCGTATGTATCAAATATGATACATTTGGCATTATAGGGTTAAATCTTGGGTAGAAGAAGAAATAGCTGACATCGTGGAAACCAGGTCCAAGTAGATTTTGCTCACTATGATTGCTTGGACCATGCTTATTAGGGGACTTTTTAAATATTCAAATTGAAGAATTTAAACACTTGAAATATATATCTTTCTATTATTTTCTGCTTCCTTACCAGAACTTTAAAATACTCTGTACTTTTTTGCAGACTTTAAGGAACCATATGAGCCTTTAGAAGCTGTACCCTTAAAGCCCAATGCCCTAATTATATGATCAGAGCCCCAGGTGGCTCCAGCTTTAAGGCAATGGCTCCTGCCAGGATGAAGGGGTCCATCTGGTGATAACTACTTTTGGGATTTAAGCTTTCACTAAATGTGTCTCCCGTGAAAAGAGAAAATCCTGATGGGATCCTGCAGATCAATTTTTTTCCTGGGGCTCTGTAGCAGGTTAATTCACCCCTGCCCTTGTGTTTGATGCATGCTTGTCACCATGTCTTTTATTTTAACAAAATATGAAGTAAGAAATATAGAAAAAAAACATTTATCTTTAAAGCATTTCATGAGAATTCCCCACATTGTCATTGGAGTTTGGTCAGCAGTTGGACTGGGTCATTATAACATATGCTCTGTGCTAAGTCATTCCACAGTAGCACAGTCTGTATGTTTAAGGTTGGTGTTTTATTGGAAGGGGATTGAATATTGTTTCCTCTAGAGCTTCTGACAGATTTTCTTCCAGGATTTATCTGTATTTAGATCCTTTTATCAACCATCAACGTTAAGCAGTTTCTCTTCCCCGTCTCTGCTAAAGAAAAAATACCCCAACAGCATAATGCTCTCACCACCAAACGTCAGAGTTTTTTTTGCATTTTTGCAGAAAAAGAACAAATTTGGTCTCATCTGACCGAGCAATCTTTTCACACAATTTTTTTCCTCTTTCTTAACCATAAACGTAAAACAGAAAGGAGGCCTTCTAAAGGGTTTCTTTTAAATATTGCCTCTGTATGCTTCTCCTACTTGAGCTTTGGATATCAGCAGCTCCTCCAAAGTCACTGGGCCTCTTGTCATTTGTCTTTGATAGAATCCGTACTTTAAAGTTGTAGGGAAGTGGCTGTTAAAAGACTTTAAACAAGTGAATGTGGTTGTTTATCAAGGGGGCTTTATTGTTGTGGCGGAAGGTTCGCAAGCTTTTTGCTTGTGGCCGGTTTGTCGGCAGCATCTTGCTAACCAGTTAGCAACTTAGTGCTACAGTAGTAGGTTCCCAATGGGAAATTCCATTGGGACTAAACCGTTGACTTAGAAACGACACGGTCAAGGAACGCTATGGACAGCGGAAACGTGCAAGAGGAGGAGAGTTTAGTGTCGGAGGTCGTGGATGAGTCTC
>NW_015150593.1:31602-33661 GCF_000732505.1 Cyprinodon variegatus
TTTATTCACTCGTGTAAAGTCGTGCACCGCTCGGGAGAATTCGGAAATGCAACAGTTGGAACAGCCGTAAATTCTCCCGAGTGGTCTGTATCTCTGCTGAAGACACAGACGTCCATCCCTGTGAACACTGAGACGTAACATTTCAACCGTTGCATATATTAGCTGCGACATATGAATCAAGATGCTATGACCGAAAAAATTTGATTGACAGATGACTGTTGATATATGATTGGCTGATTTTAGGTGTTCAGGCTGACGTATAAATAACTGGCCTGCATAAGATAATGGAAAAAAAAACACAGATTTTCAGACAGGATTTTTTTTTAATAAAAATGTTCTAACTTTTGGGATGATATAGTCTGATAAAGAGTACATTTATATACATGTTTAAGCCAGAATGATTTGACATTTAAATATGATTTCCTTTGACTTTAAGGCAATTGTTTGTAACCTACTGGATTTTTTTTATTCAAATAAAACACTTTATTGATCGAAAAAGGCTATAAAGCGAAGGGCTCTGAGTGATTGAGTCCCCTCCCCTGAAGCCTTTCACCTGGCCGTCCCTCGCGCCCCCCTCCCTCGGCTTTCCGCCGTTGCCAAGGTTTCCGTGTACGCGCTGCCTGCACCAGCGGCGCCGCGCCGCTGTCATACATTAGTGCCAGACATGGCGGCGGAGCTACAGCCCGAGTGCATTTCTGCTCTCCCGTCTTCCTGGACTTATGGGGTTACTCGGGACGGACGCGTCTTCTTCATTAAGTAAATATACCTTCAACATGCTCCGGTCTAAAAGTCCTTCATCCGGCTTCTATTACGCACAGAGTCTGGGCTCGTTAATAATAATAATACATGCGTTATATTCTCCCTGCTCTGTGTCTCAACAGCGAGGAAGCCCAGAGTACAACCTGGCTGCATCCAGAGAGCGGCGAAGCGGTCATAACCGGACACAGGAAAACTCCAGGTAAGAAGAAACGACACCCAGCTGTCAAGTTTCTGTTAACCGCAGCGCGTCATGGGTTGTTATGTTTCCCTCTGCAAAAAAACAACAAAAACCGGACTCTTCCCACGCTGATAGAGTGAAATATATAGAGAGAGGAGCTCTGTCATCCCTGCTCCCTTCCTTAATGCATGAGTGGTCTCCTGGCTCTCGTGCTGTGGAAAGTAAGCCCCCCTCATGCCCACCGCTGGCCGCTCCAGCCTCAGGTTGCTTCGGTCACTCAGGTTGTCGAGTTGCCCGCCAGGTTAACGTAACTTGAGAACTTGAAAAGTGACTGTGTGTAAAAAAAACACCCAGGCTGTAAAACAGAGCTGCAAGTCATTCTTAATGTTGTTATTTTTTTCTTTTTTTGAATGATTAAAGGAAAGGAAAAGGATGCAAAAACAAAACCATCACTAACATGTGATCTCCTGTGGGATTAGTTCTGTTTACATCAACATCTACAGCAGCTGTAAACCTGGCTGCTAAGATGTTTCATATCAACAAAGCCTAAAAAAACAACAAAATACAAAAAAAATCTTCGGATTTGAAGTTGAAATTCAATTCATTTTATTTCTATTGCAACAATTAAAACACGTCATCTCAAGGCACTTTACAGATCACCAGATCATCCAGTCATATTCATTCATTCTATTTAAGGAAAACCAGTTGATTGCATGGACTCATTGATTCAAAGGCAATCTAAGCATGCTTGTGGCGACAGTGGAGAGGAAAAACGTCCTTTTTAACAGAATCAGAAATATGTATTAGAGCAGTAGAAAACGTTAGCACTGATTGGAAAAATGGGAGAAACAGTAAAGCTACATGAACCGGATGTTTTCTGTTTTTCCTTTCATTTAAAAACTGATCCAGGATACACTTTCAATTCAGTTCTATTCAGTTTATTTCTATAGCTCCAATTCACATCATGTCATCTCAAGGCACTTTCCAGTTCACCAGATCATCCAGTCAGATTGATTCAAAGTTTTCTATCTAAGGAAAAACAGTTGATTGCATTGACTCATTGACTCTTCAGCAATCCCTCACACTAAGCATGCTTGTGGCGACAGTGGAGAGGAAAAACTC
>NW_015150593.1:36639-38174 GCF_000732505.1 Cyprinodon variegatus
TTTTGATTTCCGTGCTTTTACTGGTGTATTTTTCTGAACGTTTCTAAAACCTCTTACATTTTTTATAAATATTATTCACCTATAAGACAGAGCTTAAAGCTGATCATCGACAAGCTATTTTTATAAAGCTCTGAGTAGGGTTGACAATACTAGAATTCTGATATCATTACTGTGGAAAACATTCAATACCATGGTGATAAAAAAATGCTAAATTGTTAAAGGCATAAAAAATATATTTATTAACATGAAAAACACGCCGTTTCCATCAGCAACATGGAGCGTGCTTTCTCCACAGAATCACAGGTGCTAATGGTCAATAAATAACCCAAATAAGACACAGTTTGAAAATATTTTAAAGTTGTTTTTCTTTTATAGTGAACACACATCACATTATCAAAAATATGCAAACAAAACTTGTATTTAGTGTTGAAAGGAAACCAAATTAGTATTATGTTTCAATAGTGTTTGATTATCCATAGTTTTGATAACAATTGCTTTGAATTGCTGAAATCAAAACAAAATATATTTTTCAACCTATTAGAAAATAAACACCTGTTCATTTGTGTCAGTGCTGGCCGGTTTGCACCCTGGAGAGGTCACTAGTCCATCACAGCGTAACACAGAGCGACACAGGACAAGCAAGCAAGCATGCATGCACACAACCAGACCAAACAGCACTTTAAATGTGGCAGTTAACATATCTTTAATGGTGTTTGACCTTTGGAGGGGAGCCAGAGTAGCTTGAATGAGCATATAGATGCACAATGCTAGTTGCATGCCAAAAAGGCTCCTGAACTCTTTATCTTTTAACTTTAAGTCAAGACTGCTAACAAATGCATTCAATTCCCCTTCTCACTGTAACTGTAGAGTGAAATAAATTGTTTTTTAGTCAAATAAAACCATAATTTTTCCCAAACAGCTACATATTTTCCTATGGATGAATACAAATCAACACAAGGCTGTAAATTCCTGCAGGTTTATGGGACAAAAATATACAGATAAAACTGAACTAAACTCAACTCTAATAGAAGATAGATAACATTACTCCAACCTTTTCTTTTTTTTTCTCCACTAAGCAGCAGAGTTCAACCTAAAGTTTTAAGGAAAAAACATTGTCATTTTAAATCCCTGATAGCTTTACAGAAATAAAAAACATAATCTTTGATTTAAAGCACAGAGGCAACACATTAGACATTTGAAAATATATTTACCATTTTACTTCAGCAGTTATTTGAATGGTTAGCAATAAAAAACAGCAGTTTTTGTGCATTTATTGTTGAATAGGCAGACCCATACTTTAACTCTGAGATTTCCAAAAAGACTTGTCAACATTTTCTATTCTAACATCGTCCATAAAAGGCAGAATCATACATAGACGAGAGCGTCTTGGCTGTAATACGTTCAGCTTTTTGCAGCTGCTGAAGTCTTTCTAGGGTTTATATCGGCTTCATGAAAAGGAGACATACCGTACCTTTGTAGAAAATAGTTTCTTCTATACACCTTTAAAGGAAACTGCAGCTCCAACTTGAAAGGCT
>NW_015150593.1:40328-42058 GCF_000732505.1 Cyprinodon variegatus
GGCCGATACCGATAGGGGGCCGATTATATCGTGCATCCCTAATAGAAATAAACTGAATTGAACTGAAAATTATGTAAAGAAAAAAAACTCATACAGATAAAAAAATGTTTGAACATACAACATTTGTTCTGAAGATATTGAGCTGAATAATTGAGGCCCTTTGATACTCTCATGCTTCTCCTAGGCCTCATAGTTTACTTCCGCCTCTTCTCTGTCTGTCCAGTGTAAGTAAGTGATCCATTTTTAATGACGGTAGCGTTCCTGTAAAAGTACTTACCTCTTGCTTTACAGAAAAAAACTCTTAATAGTTTTTTTCCATTTTTATAATCCAACAAATTAGATGTTTACGTTGTGTTTTTTTAAGGTCTACGAGAAGCCAGAGCTGCAAGTATCTGTTTAGCTTTCTGTAGATAAAATGTTTACTGTCTTCCTAATAACAATTGAAACTTTTCTTTAGTTTCATTTACAGGAAATGCGTTTCAGAAATGAGTTTTACAGATCACTAAGATCTGAAAAATGATTCAGATTTCGATATTATATTAAACACGGAGAAAGGGAAGTGATTTCGCTTACATTGGAAACAACCTAAGAAGTTGCAGGATGGTGTGATCTGTTACTCTGTTTGACAGTGCACTTCCTGTGGTGGGACTTTTTTTGCTTTCATCTTTATGAACTTTAAACAACAACAGAATAGTCCACAGCAAATGTTGCAGACAGCTGTATTAATAACTAATTATTAACATTTTCAGCAAGAAAGGTTTGTAGTTTCTGGGAAGTTGTCATAGAGGTCATTATCCTCTTCTAAATGTGAACAGATCCTGAGTGTCAAAATGCTAGGAGAGTAAGCAAAAAAATGAATATATAAATATTTGTGTTTTTGTCTTTCCTTTAGTTTATGTATTTGTAATCAAGGAACTAAGAGATCCGTTAGCCGGTGGTAAACATAATAGTTGAAGACCTTGAAATGCCTTATCTATCTATTTTGTTCTCTTAAGCTGCTGTCTAAACAAAATGGTAATGAAAGCCACAAAACAGTCCTGCTGCTAGAGCTGTAACTTCTCATCTCTAAAGTCAATAAAAGTTGTTAGGAGGTTGAGTTGGTAGAATTTACCCACATTATGATAACCTTGAGTAAAAATTAAATGATTTGACAGTAACATGACCTGAACTAGGCTGCTCAGTGGAGCAGTGGGTAGCACTGCTGCCTTGCAGGGATCGATTCTCGGCCCGGGGTTTTTCTGCATGGAGTTTGCATGTTCTCCCTGAGTATGCGTGGGTTCTCTCTGGTTACTTTGGCTTCCTCCAAAAGTCCAAAAACATGAATATGAGGTTAATTAGCTTCTCTAAATTCTCCTGCAGGAATGGTTGTCGTGTGTCTCTGTGTTTCCCTGCGATTGACTAGCGACCTGTCCAGGGTCGCCCAGAGATAGGCACCTTGTGACCCCGCTTGCGATAAGCGTGACGGAAAATGGATGGATGGATTTTCTTATCCGATTATTAAAATATGCCTCTAAGGCAGCTAGTAGCTAACCTGACTCCACCAGAGGGATTTGCTCCACATATCCATCTGGAAACCTTCCGTAGAAGTAATTTTGGGAAGGGGCGAAAACACTGGTTAGCTGATTGGCCTATGTTTGTGATAGACGGACCAAATAAACCAATCAGATCAATGAAGCATATGACGTACTAACAGAGCGACGACGAAGAGGAGCCAATTGATAGATCAAACT
>NW_015150593.1:43980-47351 GCF_000732505.1 Cyprinodon variegatus
GTATCGAAAATGGTATCGAGTAACGAATATTTTCCTTAGTATCAGTATCGAGTTGAAAAGTTTAGTATCGTGACAACCCTAGTACACACTCTGGTATACAAAAACAAAATGACAATAGAAGTTGTCTAAATCTTAAGTAAATCCGAGAACTTGTTTGCTAGGGTTCAGTTTTTTATATATTGGCCAATTTATGATTTTTGTTATTCTCTATTAACTCTTTATATCTTAATAAGAAGTTCCTTATTCAGTGGCACAAAAATATTAAATTTTCTCCACCAGTGTGTTGACATATTTTATTCCTTCCTCCTTTTTCAGACCTACCCAATGGATGGGAAGAGGGGTTTACCTTTGAAGGAGCAAGATGCTTTATAAAGTAAGTTCAACAACATTCTTCAAAACCACACACCCATCGCACCTTTGGCCAAACACTCCAAGCTCACACCGAGTAAAATGAAGCCTCTTCACTGTTGCCGTGCAAGCAGGATACCACGATGATTAAATCCAAATGCATTTATTTCCACTTAAGTGATTTTGGATGCATCAAACATTGTGGTGTTGCTGCTCTGTGTTAGTAGGACACGCCGAAAGGTTGTAAATACTGGACCTTTACTCCTCTTTGCAGTGGAAGTCTATCGCAGAGTTAATGATTACATAGGAATATGGTGCAAATAGCAGACAGACCTGGGTGGAGGGAGGTTTGCTTTCCTATGTTGAGCTGTTTGTAATCACAGGACTAAATGTCCTCTGCCCACTTGTAAAATTAAGGTGGACTGATATGTTTTTGTCCTTTTTTTTATCAGTGATCCTTCCTGTTTGTCTTTAAATCTTGGCGCTGGGGTTTGAAATGTTGTTTTAATGTTTTTACACACTGGGAGATTTCGCAATGTTCTCGTTTAAGCTTGGAGCAAACAAACATGTGAAAACATCATGTTAAATTCATGCATTAGTGCAATGAAAGGCTAAACTACACACACACTCCTAATGATGTTTCTCAGTTGTTGTTTTTTTTCTTTTTTTTTTGTATAAATCCAGTGTTTACCTTTAAAAACTGAAGCTGCTGTGTCATTTTCTGCTGTTTTCTGGTTATTTGGTTTCTTGGCGAAGGTTTTTTTTTTTTTGCTCTAGTGACATCCCAACAATGCAATGCTGAGTTTCATTGGAATCATGCTTAAAGCTCTCTTTTGTCCCTAGACCAATGAAAGAGCCCTTTTTTAATCGCTCTGACAGTGTGACCTGGGGCCACATTTTCGAAGCCAAAAAATCGACAACATCTTTTCATAATGATTCTCTTTCTTCAGGGAAAGCCTAGAAACACACAATATAGTGTCAGAGGTTGTAAATAATATTTCTGGAATCCTCTTACCCTAGAAATGAAGATATGATTCATGTCAAATTTTGATATGGACCCTAACAACCCACTGACTGCAGTAATAGAGACCAAATTGTAGAAAAAAAAAACAATCAATTTTGCATTTAAGATGGAAAACCTTTGTTCAAGAAATCCTCAAGTAGCAAACTTTTAGCTTCACATAGTTAAAATAAGTTGAAAAATCTACAGAAACAGCCCCTATGCTGTTAGAAAAAATAAAAAACAGATTAATTTCATACCAAAATAAGCTCTATATGCATATTTTAATCTGAAAGATGCTGACCTTGTTTGCATTGGGGAGATATTTCTAAATAAATTTATCCATTTACTACTTTAAGGATCCACCGTGAATTAATTCATGTCTTAATGTGACATTAAATACAATTATAAGTGTAAGCTGATGTTTGATCAGCAGTATATACCGATTTAAACCAGTGAGTTCACTTTGTGCTTCCTTTCTTTCAGCTTATCTTTAAGCATTGAGACACTTTATATTCTACTCTCACTTATGCAGTGAGGGGATCAGAAGTACCGTCTCAGTCAGGCTGATTCATTATCCACCCTGTAGATCTGCATAAATGAGTGAAAACTGTTATTTTGCGTATTTTCTAGAAAGAAAAACAACATATCCTATCACTGCACAGGTAGATATTTAGCAGTGAAATTTGCTAAAATACCATAAAACCACTGCAGCAATGATACTGGAAAATGAAGGATATAAAACCCTTATTATTCCCACTGAATCCACTCTCCCTTTTTGGCTTCTTCATGAATTCATGAGGCTTCATGTGGAAGTTCGCCAGGCAGTAATTTCATATTCCTCTATTTTATCACAGATTCTCTGTTGAAGACGTTCTTAGGAAGCGCCGCATTCATTAGCTGATCAGCGGGATTCTGACTCAGTCTAGTGATGCATCCACTCTGCATTTTGGCATGTAGAAAAAACCCAAAAATGATTTGTTTCATCCATCAGCTGAATTCTAAACAAATCTAAGGTTAAAAAAAAAAATGTTTGAGGTGAGATCTTCACATTCTGGACCAGCCTGGGTTTACTCTGTTTGATCAGCTCAAAGTAAACAGTAACTAGTAAAATTGGGCTCCAAAAGTAAACTCAACAAATACTTAAAGAATTTCAACTCTTTTCAGCTATAATAATAATAATTTTGCAGCATAATTAAGTAAGCAAACAGCATGTGGAGGTGTCTCGTTGTCTTCTACTGACGATGTCTCTGTATATCCTTCAAAGTTTTTTAAAGGAAAAGTCCGCTCATATTCAGAATTCAAATTTCTGAAAGTAATTTAAATATAAAATTGTTGCATACTGTTCAATAAATTATGTGTTTTTAATTAAGATTAATTTTCATTTGAATGTGCTTTATGCGACGTTCACACCGGACGCAGCAGGCGCGGCAGAAGCAGCGAGTTTACGTGCAAAGTCAATGGTTGACGCGCAACAAGGCGCAGCAAAAGGTCCCACGGCGCGTTTTGAGCAGCTGAAGCAGCGCGCCGGGAGCGTTTAAGCATCTGACGCGCGTGGCGCGCTGCAAACGCGCCACTGCTCGAGATGGAAAAATTGAACTTTTGCTGCCCGACGCGCCGCGTCAGCCAATCAGAGAAGCTGATCTGGGAGCTGGCAGGGAGACAGACACATCGCTGATGACACAGAGCGCTGTGATCACTCCTCTGAAAGTTTATTGACGCATAAATTAACTTAAAATGAAGAAATCTGCCGGCAGAATATGTTTGCTTTTATTATCCTGCTGCCTGCAGTTTAGATTATTTAGATGAAAAACACCTACCAGCTGCCGCGGTAAACCGCGAGGAGGCGACCCGGCCAGAGGCTGCTGTTGAAGGGATTCCTACTGACAGCGCACCGCTGGTATGTGGGGGTCTGAGCGGCTCCGACAGAAATAACATTAAAAGGCAGGATTGTATTCTGGATGAACTGACTGCACTGATGAAGTTTTCAGGCGGATTTTCTCACTTAAAAACATATTAAAAC
>NW_015150593.1:48223-49976 GCF_000732505.1 Cyprinodon variegatus
TGCGGGAAGATGGTAGGAGGGAGGGGTTACTATATTGGGCAAAAAAGGCCGCCCCCGGGCCCCCAGGTTGGGACAAAAATTACATTTCTGTTTTTTTTTTTACTGATTAACTCTAAATTCATTAAATCATCGCAAACTTATTTTATATTTAGGTATATATAATAATACATTTTTCTTTTCCTTTAAGGTGATTTATTTGTTTTTGGAGCATATATGGTATTAACTAAAACCTAACTAAAAACATAAGCATAGGACCCTTGCACAGACGTTTGGTAGAACAACATGAGCTGATTCTCAGTTTGGGTCTAAATATCAGCACACAAGTGACAGAGGATTCCCTAGTCTGGTGGTGAGTGTTTTATTTCTTCTCTGGCTTGTTTGCTTGGTTTCCCCCTCCAGTGTTTTACTTAACAAGAGCCTTTAGAATTCCACTCATGTGGTCACTAAAGCCCGAGTCATAAAGATGGCTGCATGCACAGTCCAAGGCACAGCAATGTGCTCTGATCATTGTGTCTTTCCTAGTGTGCCGAAGCTCGTAGCAGCCAAACTGTGTCGGGACTATTAATTTCAGTTTGACTCATTGTTTTGATAGGAGATTTGCTGACAGGTTTATGAGGTAACTCTGACTTGGACTGTCTGTGGCACATTTTGATGCTTTTATGCAAGGCTGCCAATAAAAAGCCTCTGAGAACTCTCAAACACTTTTCTCCTGCTGACAGCTGGATAAGCCTTGGATGTGCCTTAGGTTTTTCAGTAGGTCCTTATTACTTCGTCATCGATTTAGTGTTTCTCAGTGTTATAAAGTGACTTTGTCTTGCTTTTATTATGTAAGGAAGTCAAAACAGATTTTAAATCATCCAAAAAGTCTAGAGATGTCTCATTTGTGATGTCCAATTTTTTTTAAAGCTTCATCAAACCAATATCGTCTTTAGCTAATTCTAATTCAATTTTAATATTTATTATTTTAAAAACATTCAAATAGAAAGGAGGAAAGAGTGAAAACAAGGTTAAGATTTGGTCATACAGGACTTAATTATACACTTTTTAAAATACAAAAACGGGCAAATGTGATTTCTGTGATAAATATGAAACTATAGAACATGTTATATTAGAATGTCATAAATATGAAAAAGAGAGAAGATATATGAGGAGAGAGTTTGAAGACATTAAGGAGAAGGTTAATTTATTAGATACACTGAGGAAAAATTTAGGGAGTAAACACATACAAATAATTATTAGATTTCTAAAGAAAACGAAATTATTTCATAGAATTTAATTATAGTAAGTGCGTTTGTGAGTGAAGGAATGATATACAAAGCTGTGCACAAATATGTATATATTTTTAAGTGTGAATGTGTGAATGTATGTTTAGAAGAAGTTAGGGTAGAATGTATCAGGATAAATATTTAAACCATCACGAACCACACTCCATACCAGTAAGTGGCGGTAATGCTACTAACAGTTTGTTGCCAACCGCCATAAAACTCGACAAGAAGAAGAAGAAAAACCTTCAAGAACAGCATTTAGGAGTGTTGTTTAATAGGCTTTCTGCCTTATGCTCTAATTATTTTCATTAGGAAAAGAGGCTACATCATTCTGACCTTTATAGCACAGTTTCTCTTTTATTTGAAGGCAAAGATAAAAGAGATATTTGAAACATTAAACTGTTTTTAGAACGTTACAGGAACAGCTAGCATGATTTGATTTTAAATCATGGCTAAATCCTACGGTGGCCCTGAAGTGCAAACTGCAA
>NW_015150593.1:50932-52094 GCF_000732505.1 Cyprinodon variegatus
GGCAGATCAAAATGAAGCTTTTCCGGGTTCAGTCTACTAATAAGTTCCAGTGGTTCGCTGAAGAAAGCAACAGGTTTCTATCTATTTATTTCTGTCACTTTCTGTCCTTTGCAAATGCTGCAGATAGAAGCTCTGGCGTATTCTCTGGCTGGCTCTGTGAGTGGGTTTTTACCATCAGGTTACACAGTGTGAGCATCAAGTAGCAGATTGTGCTGACGCAGACTGTCCTCTGATGCTATGAGCAGCAGTTACAGGTTGCTGGTGTGACAACACAAACTAGAGACCTGCTCTCCCCCTAAGGTTATACTATAGCAAAGAAAGGTTGAATGAAGTAGATGTGGTTTGAATAAATCAGCTCAGGTTTACTGCCTTCTTTAGGCAAATGGGAATTTTTTTTGTTTTCTATGTTGATCGTGACTGGCTCTAAATAAATTGGATAGAATTTCCTACGGTTGTAGGAAAATTTACTGAGCTGTTAACATTGTCACCACTTTGGTCAGTGAAAATGTGCCCCTCTCTGGTGGCATGCTTCAGTGCAAAATGTCAGATTTGATTTTCTTTAAGTGCCTCAAGCATCAGAAAGTGATTACTGCCATTTTAACCTGCTCAGAGCTGCTTCCCGAGGAGAGAGCAGTCGCAGTAATTTGAGGAGTAGCTCGAAAGCACCATTTCAGGCTTTTTAGGAGGCGTCGATAAACATTTCACTTCGCAAAATAAACCTGTTGTTAATTTGATAAACAATAAGCTACCTTTACCCACGATGCTGCTGCGATTCTAAAGTCAATGAAAGAATATTTTGCATATAAGCTGGTGAAGATTCTCAGTCATCCAGGTCATAGTCATTCCAGAAAAGTTCAAAAACAATCCACTGGACTTTGTTTCCAAGTTTGAAGACGTTTCACTTCCCATCCAGGAAGCTTTTTCCATTCAAAATGTCAGAAATAGCGGACAATAGCTGACATAGTTATATTTTACATATAACAATAACCAGCCTCCTCCTCTATGAGTTATAACTAATTTGTTATGATAAACTGGAGAGTGTGCACTAACAGTATAAACATGCTCAGCGTGTTGTAACCATAACTGCATTTTAAAGTCGTAGCGAAGCGGCTGTTCCAACTGTTGCATTTCTGAATTCTCCCGAGCGGTGCACGACTTTAGT
>NW_015150593.1:53335-54985 GCF_000732505.1 Cyprinodon variegatus
ATTTATATACATGTTTAAGCCAGAATGATTTGACATTTAAATATGAATTCCCTACGACTTTAAGTTTTTCAAAGAATCAGATATTTTCGTCAAGCTGCGAATGTGTAAAAATTAGGGAACCACTAACTATTATCTTGCAAATCGATTCATCCGTCGATTATTTTTTTGATTAATCAATTAATAATCAGACTTTTTAAGAAATTAAACCAGGTGAAACTTAAACTTTCCACTTGTGGAGTTCTGAATTGAGCCTCCTGACAGACACAGCAAATTGCTTATATGTTTTTTTTTTTACCATCTTGGTATAATTACTGCTCGACTAACATTACTGCTAAATTAGCTAACGATTATTTCAAAAATCTATTAGTCATGCTTATTCTGATTGTTTCAGCCCTGGTAAAAATGTTGCTTTTATTAGTAGTAAGTGTTGGCAGAGTATTCATCCTCCGTGCATCGCTGCCTGGTTGCAGGAAGTGTTCACAGGAATGAGGCTGTGAATAAACAGACGCAAATTTATGCAAATTTCTTCGTTATGTATTTTGGTTTCAGTAATTCTGTTTAGCAAATCAAAGAAGAAAATAAAACAAACTAGCTGCACTATGCTAATTGCTTCAGGCGATGCATGAGATAGCTGTTGCCTTGTTTAAAAATGAGTTCCCACATAAGCATGCCTGAACCTCATATTGCTGCTGAGCTGAAGAGCAATTTTATTACTGTCCAGTTCTTAATGTGTCATTTAAAAAACCGTTTGGCAGTGTGCTTTTAAGGCAGTTTAATGTTCCTGAGTGTTGATAATACGGATAAATTACCATATTAGATATAAGTACTCTGTAGAATTTTTTCTTTGAATAATTCAAAGCAGAAAAAAAAAACAGCAACTGAAATCTGGCCAATTATGGCCGCACTCTCACCAGGGGATCTCTGCTTTGTTAGTTTATTTTCTGCTTTGAAATTCACTCCCCGAATGGATATAAAAACGTTATGTTTAGATGCTCTCTGATCAATATAAATGTTTCAAAATGTTTTTATTTAAGGCTTTAAACCAAGTTTTAGAAAGAACTTTATTCAAATAAAAAAAAAATAAAAAAACAGCAGCAGATTGTGGGGAGATTATTGTTTCCAATACTTATTTGGGGGAAATTATATTGTATTATATTTGTTCCCCTCCACATTTTGTGGTTTTTGCTCACTTAAAGCAAATATTTGGACTGTAGTTTCATACTAATGCAGAGATACAGAATGTTGGTCAAAAATCTAGAAAATGCCTTGGTTTATTTACCGGCAGTAAAACGCAGTTTGATCCTCCAAATTTAAGATCAACACAGTTTAGATGAGCATGAATCAGAATCAGTCTTTTCTATTCCTACCTCTTCACCATCACAAGTTAAGGCTGATTTATACTCAGAAACCAGGTTGTCTGCATGTGTGTCGCAGTGAATGCAAATGCGCCCCCCTCCCTCTGCAGACTCTCTGCTGCACCTCTCCAAAATTGTAGGTGAGCGCAGACAGTGCTGCAGATAGGAGGCCTCTGATTGGTCAAATCTACATTCGTTCTACACTATGCGAATTTCCTGTTTGGTACCTTACCTGTCAGGATTTGGTTATGGAGTGTTGACCCAAAAGCAGAGGCAGGAAGGCAGAGGTGAATTT
>NW_015150593.1:56354-60028 GCF_000732505.1 Cyprinodon variegatus
GCCCCTTCCCAAAATTGCTTCAACGGAAGGTTTCCAGATGGATATGCGGAGCAAATCCAGCTGGCGGAGTCAGGTTAGGCATAAATCCTTCTTAAGATGTGTTAAAACCTATTGACCAACTGGAGCTGTTTTATCAATGTGTCTACAAAATAGTATTTTCTACTCTCATGTTCTGCAGAGAGTTCTCTACTCAGTAACTTTAAGTTCATTTGTTTTTGCTTTTACCTTGGATTTATTCAACATTCTTCCTCTGTGCATCAACAGGAAACCACCATAACATTTTTAGATGCTTATTTCTTTTTAACTGTCCAAACCAAGTACTTATTTACCACACCAAAAAGCTTAAAACAGTAAAACTGTATTCCCACAGAATTCCTCTACAGTAAAATAAAAGTCGTCTTCCCATTTTAATGGCAGGCCTGTGCATCTAATAACCTCCAGCCGAGTCACCATAAATCAGTTTTACTCATAGAGGGGAAAGCAGAAGCCAGAACTGAGCAGTTATTTTACGCGTTGCTTGAAAGCACCAATTCAAGCTGTTAAGCTTGCAGCTTTAGATCCTGCCACCACTCATAAAACTTTTGCTAAATCAGACAATAACAAATTCTACCTGTCTGTTCTGCTGCTGTGATTGTGAACAAGGTGAAACAATGAATCACACATAACAGTGAAGTAAGTCCTCATCTATAGATCAACTGTTCTGTGACTGTAGATGATGCAGCTTTGCTTCTGTCCAATTATCTCTACATCGGAAGTGTAACACTGAATATGAGAAAAAAAAGTGCTTTAGAGAGTTTCTTTTTCACTATCAAAGTATTTTTTTCTTTTTTTTTGCTTCCTTTTCACTAAACAAAAATTTGCATTTTGATAGAAGCTTTTTGCAGTGTTAAGTTTAATATAAGATCAGTTATGACAGCATGCATTTCTTATTATTTAACTATGAACCAATGCGAATGTATTTGTCACCAGAAAAGTGTCCTAAAGAGGACCTACAGTAAATGCAGAGACGGAAGCTGAGGTGGTTTCCTTCACATTTAATAAAAAGTGGTGCCAACAGAAGCCTAAAATCAGAAATAACTAATGAAGGAACACAGGAAACAAAATAAAGGGAAACAAATAGGTTTAACAGGCAATAAGAAAATCCATTAACTTAGAGGAGGAGTATGGCTGAATTCGAATTCATGGGCTGCGTCTTCCAAGGATGCCGTCTATCTGGACTGGGTCCTTCGAGGTCCGTGAAAATAAGAAGACCGGAATACCAAACTTTTCAAAACTGTTCCTTTTTCATTTTTTCCCCCTTTTTTTATTCTAAAATGAATAAAGACCACACTCATGAGAATACAGAGTGGAATAAAGGAACAAATAAAAGCAAATGTAATGATTCAAAAGGGTAGAAAATATAAGTAAACGATGTATGTTTAAACAATATATCTGCAAAATCTCTTATATTACTTGGTTCAGCAAATTGTGCAAAATCACAATTAAAAAATAAAAATCATATCAGATTTATTGTCCCCACCCTGCAGATATATTAGTATCTGTCCTTAAATTTCAGCCAAACAGATTTACACAGTAACAGATAAAAACATTTCAATAAATCAAACATTACCTGGCACATATCTGATTCAATAACCATTAAAAAAACTATTTTCATTAGTTCCAGACAGGACTAATACATACTTGTTTTATATTAAACTGCACTTCCAATATTCACCACTGTTCGGCGCCAAGTTCCTTGGCTTGCTTGGACTCACGATGAATCACGTGATATCTAAGATTACATATGATACACCAGACATGTCCTTCAAATCGAACAAAAAAAAGGATGTATTTACCAGCCGCATAATGAGGAGTCTTAGAATCTGACCAGACCTCGGCGCCCAGCTATCACACAATCGGCCTACGAATCTGGCCTTTGGAGGACGCATCCCAGGAATTCGAATTCAGCCACTAAATGCCAAACAGAACAATGAATGGAGTAATCAACTAAATGGGAGCAGGTGTGGACAGAAGGATCTAGAAGGGAGCTAGGGAAAAGGAGACTGGCACAAGGGGGCGACAGAGAGTAACCAAGAAATATAACAGTGCTTAAAGGGGTCAGAATGCAAAACCGAGTTTCCATTGTCATAGATGGATAACGATAGTTCAGTGGGTGAAATGGACGTACAGAGAAGTTCAAAGCCCATCGACACCTCCTTTCTCTGCAAATCTTACAATTCTAAACTTCCACCATAAAACGGGCGAATCCAAACGAAGCACCGAGTTGACCTAAACTTGGGGATGTTGCCTTATTTGGTAAGGCAGGCTGGGGGGAAGCACGGGGCCACCTGTGTCCAGGCGACCGTCACTGGGTCGGGTTTGGTCGCTCAGTCCCCCGCTGGCTCCCTGCCCCCGTCCACCGGGGTTCCTGGACCAGCCCCGGAGCTGACGGCTCGGTTCGGATGCCGGTGTGTGTAGTCGACAGAAATCCCAGACGATTTTGAAATTCCCCCGGACATTTTTTAGGTATGAAAAGTAGGACATGTCCGGGAAAAGGAGGACGTCTGATCACCCTAACATATGAATAATTTTGCTGTTTCAGTGAGTGAGTGCTTGTTGCTATGATGCGTCTTTGCTCAGCAGCTTCGCTCATTGTAAACCAACCAATCAGTGCACAGCTCATCTAAATAATCATGAGCATACCATAAAAGGAAGCAAACCTGTTGTTTTATTCTAGGGCTTTTAACCAGGCTTGCATTAGAACAGCAAATCTGCCATTTTCAGCCCAACCAATATTACACACCGTATTCAGAGACCTTAAGGACCAGCACCACATACTCTATATAATCATTCTATCACCCCTTTAAATATAAGTGGAAAATTACTTATATGACACTAAATGTAAATAAAACCAATGACCTAGAAAACACAGAATGACATAAATATAAGCCAATCAGGACAAAAATAAGTTAAATTGAGTTTGTCTAAGCAAATTGTCTGCAGTTAGTTGTGCATTATGATGCATATGTGCAGGAAGTGATTTCAGCAGTTATGCTAGTAAACAAACAGGCACAATGTGATGCTAGTCTATAGTTCCTCTTCTTGGTTTGCTATTTTGGTTTCATTCTAAATAAAATCCAAGTGACAAAGTAAAAAAAACAACCACAGGCCAGTACTGGTTTATTGAACTTGCATGAGATGGCTGAATGACAAAATAATAGGAATACGTCACCATTACAGAACTGCTGAGCTGAAGTCCATTTTTCTATTTGCTCTTTGCTGTGTATGTCTGTTCTTTATAAGGATGAATTGCTCTCTTTGATATCAATGCATTGTGTTTAGTCTGTGGACCAGCCTTTTGCATAATTTATTTGTGGGAAAAGAGGGCGGACTGAGATCTGGGTAATTATGACAGAAATATATCCAGAGTGTTCCTGTTTTAGTCTTAGTTTATTTTCTGCTATAAGAGCCACACTTACTGAATGCACAGCTAAAGGTTTGTTGTGTTTTTGATCAGGATTAACGCTGTGAAATGTTTTATTGATTCTTTCAAAATATCATAACATTTTATTTAATTAGTTTTTTATTGCCTTTAATACACAATTTTCTTACCGCTATGGCAAAAAAATTTATTTGAAAAATAATTTTCTGTGGGAATAATATGTATTTTCTATATAGGGTTCAATATTCAAAGA
>NW_015150593.1:61159-62942 GCF_000732505.1 Cyprinodon variegatus
TCGGGTACTTGTTAGACAGAGTGAATAAAAATCAGTCACGACCGCGGCTCTCATTGATCCTCATTTCTGTCTGACGGCTTGAACTGACTCTCTGTAGCTTTGCCTGAAATCTAGGAATAGCTGGAAGCCTAGCTCATCATCCTTTAAACTAAGCAGGACGGGTCCCTGTGAACCATTCTTTGCTCAGACACAGACTGTTACGACAGACATGTTATGACAACTCGCTGTCCTGTGCAGGGCTGAGCTGAGCCTGATCGCAGACATTATTATGCAACATAAAAACTAAGTTGCAGCGCAGAAAATGAGACAAACCCGATTATTTTGACAGAAGTGCAGATAAGCTTCAGGGATAGGATTTTGCACTGGAAGAAATCAAAATCTTGATAAGTCATTTTTTTCTTAAAATAAGTGCATTTGTTCTTAAATTGAGAAGGTAAAACAGACATTTTGCCAATGGAACAAGACAATTGACATTTAAATAAGGAAACACAATTGCATTTTTCTTATTTCAAGTGCATTTTATCTAAATATCTTATTTTAAGAGTAAAAATACTCATTCCATTGGCAAATCGTCTCATTAACTGCTCAAATTAAGTGTAAATGCATTCAATTTGAGAAATATTTACATAGTGAATATACAAATACCAAATGTCTGCCACGAATTAAAAGTATTCTGTAGTCAAAATCTGGATGCAGATTCAAATTCATGACCTTTAACAGGCCGCTGATGCCACAATCTAATGCTATTGAAGTCTGCATTTGAAAGCTGTGTTTTGTACTTTCCGGTTATCTTAAATTTATTTTATCTAAAATAAAAACACATACAGCAAAATGTATTATGGGGGTAATTTCTTTTTTCACAGCTCTGAAGTGTGTTAATAATATGAAATAAAATATAAATTGATCCTATCCCATGCAATCCATGATACTCACCGAACTCTCAGGCTTGTAGCTTCGAAAAAGTCCTTTAAGAAAATAAATCAGCAATGAAACAAGAAAAGCAAGTTTCTCTTATTGTTGTTACTATAGCTACAGCCTGTTCCAGCATGCATGTGACGAGAGGCAAATGGCACTCTCGAAACTGTCACACTAAGAAAAACAAAATCATCTTGACATTTTTGTCTTATTGGAGTGATTTTTTTGCACCTTTAATTGGTCTTCAGTGTCAAGCTCATGAGAATTTACTGGACCTGAGGATTGCCTGTCATGATAACGTGTCTCCACTGTACTGATAGAGAGGATTTTCTAGAGGAAAACATAAACACATGGGTGCTACAAGTTAAACATGCTGTTGAGTTTTGCTGTAGGGCAGGAGTCCCATTGTAACCTGAGAGTCACGTGACTTGGTGTGGATTAATACATTATAGATAATGAAGTTGTTTTTCTTTCTTTGACCTTTTGTGTATATCATCTAAGGAAAGCTGGATGCTGGATGTAAACTGACCTTTAAACCGCCATTTAAAGGTGAAATCATATTTTAAAGGTGAACATAGAATGCTTTGTAAAAATATTCATTCCCTTTTGGAACTTTTTCTCATATTTCTTTCTTTTCCATCTTATATGACAGACAAGGTAACACTTAACTTTGCATTGAAATAAATGTTCATTGAAATAAATCCATTTTGGATGGATATATATATACAGAAATCTACTAAATTAATTGTACATTTGTATTCTGCCCACTGAGTCAATACTTCAAAGATCTAATCATTGCTCCACTTTTTTAGGTTTGATGATCAGCATACAGTAGTAGGCCTTCAAGATTTCCCCACTTTCCTTTATC
>NW_015150593.1:63650-67332 GCF_000732505.1 Cyprinodon variegatus
TGGTCTTCTGGTCAGACCCTGTAATTCAGTGAAAGGGTGGAGTCAGGGTAAAAGAAAATGCATGCCCAGGAGAAGGCCAGTGGCTGGAGGGGATTTTGCAGGGAGCTGCAGGGAAGTGGGCTGCTATGCGGATGGTATTTAACTTGGAACGTCCATTTTGAATGTCTGCTACTTTATATGTCCTTCTCACCAAAATAAAGTTTTATCTGATTACATGGAGAGCAGGTTGCTACAGATTCTAAATGTAATATAGTTCTGGACTTTGATGAGTCCTCATGTACTCATTCATCTTTTTAACTCTGCCCTGGTTTTGTATCCCTGCTAAAGAAAAGCATCCCTATAGGATGACGGCGCCGCCATGTTTTACATTGGGAATGGTATGTTAAGGAGTCAACTAGGACTGAAACAATGAATTGGATTTATCGTGATAATTGATTCTTAAAATAATAGTCAACTAATTTAGTGTATAGAGACTCTAAAACATGCCTTTAGCTGACAGAGCGACCCACCTTGAGCAGCAATTATACCATAAAAGGAAAAAAAAAATATAAAAACAGCATCTAAGATAAAAAAGTTTTAGTTTCACATGCTCTAATTTCACAAAAAGTCTGCTTTAAGGAACCTTTTGCTATCCGCTTATTAATTGATTAATTGGAAGATTAAAATTAAAAAATAATCGACAGATTAATCGATTTGCAAAATAATTATTAATTGCAGACCTAGACCCAACTTCACTCCTTGGCTATTTCTCTGGTTAATGCTCTCATAGCCCAGCCTATGGTATAAAAGTCTCTTATTTTGATGATGGATTAAGCAACGCCCAGTGGGATGTTCAGAGCTTGGGATGTGTCATAACCTCACCCTGCTTTAAACTTCTCTACAGCTTGACCCCTGACCTTTCTGCTTTGCTCCTTGATCTCCTTTGTCCTTCTCATGGCCGGTTCTAGACAGGGGCCAACGGGGGCCAGTGCCCCTGTAGATCATGTATGGGAGAATTATCCTGCCATAATGCAAGAGCACATAATTTCAATTTGAGAAAAGAATTTCATCTTCTTGCACTCAAAACTTATAATGCTCACACTCAAAACATGCGCTCTCTCTCAAATATTTTCTCTTCTCTCTCAAATCTTTGTTTCTTCTCTCAGATTTAATGCTTCTTGCACAGATATTTTCTCCTCTCGCTTGCCTCCTTCCCTTCGCGCACAAACCGCGCTCTGCACGAGTCTCAGATACGCTCGCAAACCCGTAGGCTCTGCTTGCAGATTTTTTTTGCTCTCTCTCGGATTGCAGTTGGATCGTCGCCTAGCAACCTTTCCAGCCAATAGAACGACAGCCTCGGAAAGGGTGCGCTTGTTTAACCCTACTGAGTGTGCCTGTGCTACTACGCCACTTATAAGAGCGTCAGCTGAAACTGCTATTTACAGTAGTTTTGTGGCTCGATTCAGCAAAGTTCACTACTTATGGATAACCCAAAAAATTCTGAATTAAGTAATTTTAAACAATTAGTGGTTTGTTATGTACAAAAGCAAAGAACCAACATATTAAATTATTGCTACAGTAGGCGACGATCCAACTGCAATCCGAGAGAGAACAAAAAAAATCCGCAAGCAGAGCCTACGGGTTTGCGAGCGTATTTGAGACTCGAGCAGAGCGCGGTTTGTGTGTGAAGAGAAGGAGGCAAGCGAGAGGAGAAAATATCTGTGCAAGAAGCATTAAATCTGAGAGAAGAAACAAAGAGAGAAGAGAAAATATCTTAGAGAGAGCGCATGTTTTGAGTGTGAGCAATATAAGTTTTGAGTGCAAGAAGATGAAATTATTTTCTCAAATTGAAATGATGTGCTCTTGCATAATTGCAGGATAATTCTCCCATAATCATGTCCGTCTGTTAATCTCCCATAATCATGTCTGTTTTACTACTTATTCAAAAACAATAAGGTGATAGCTTCAGTGGGATTGAGATAGGATCCCAGTTTTCATCTGTCAAATGTTTTTTTTCCCCATAACAAATAAAAAAAAATGCTCAAATTTTTAACGATGAATTTAACAGTTCTTCTTGAGTTCAAATTCAAATGTTTTAGAAAACTGTAGTTTTAACTTAAATTAAGTCAAAAAAATATGTAAAATTCCTAAATTTTAAATGTATATTGACCTCATAAGAAATAGAATTTTTATTGAACCTCATTGAAAAGAAATGTCACTTCATGCAGCTATGTTAATATGTTTTTTTATTTCATGCTTTTCTGGGCCCCCATGAAAACAAGCTGGCCCCCTCCTGGCCCCCTGGTACATTTGGTCTAGATCCGCCACTGGTCCTTCTTGTTTTCCTTCTCTAATGTTCTCTAACAAAACTCTTAAGCCCTTCACAGTACAGCTGTATTTACTTAACTGCTTCACTGGGTTTTATTTTGGAATATCAAAGGGTGCTAAACATAGATGCATGCCTTAACTTGCACCTTTATCAGTCAAAACATTTAAGATTTAAAATCTATTTGCATTAAATCCTAACAAAATACAGAATTCTGTGGCCATGAAATGACAAAATGTGAGAATATTTATTTATTAAGAGCTACAAGCTGTCATTCACGCACCAGATATTACGCCCTGGAGACTTTGTGTGATTTAAACTGCAAAGCACAAAGAGAATTTTTAATCACCCTCTCTGTAGGGGGATGTTCTGATTGCTACATCTGCTGACTCAACAGATCAGTCAGCGCTTTGTAGTCTTGCCGCTCACCATCGTGCGTAGTGTGATTTAAGAGGGAAACTCTGCAGATCTGGATCTGTTGTGCAGCATCGCCCCCCCCATCTCTGTCTCCTAAACTCTCTGTTATGAGGTTTGGTGCTGACTGGGAGGCAGACGGCTTTGAACGCTCTCTGTAGCATCTCTGCCTCTGTGGCGTGTCGACCATCTGACGCGCACAGGAAGAAGGCGCTGTATTTATCTGTTGTTTAAACATTCTGTGTGAATATATATGAGCTAGAAAGCCTCAGATTGAGACGATTTCACAGTGAAAAAATCCACAGGGATGATGTTTGTTTACAAATGCACCTAATCTAAGCAGATACGTGATAGTTTGATTATTTATTTTATGGAATATGTGATAATAATTTTAAACAAATGCCACTTTATTATTTATTAAGTGCTTGTTTATGTGAGTAGCTACAATATTTTTACTTTTTTGTGTGTAATATAAATTGAATTAGATGTTTCTAAATGCTTTTCTTAAAGCTACATAAAAAAAAAGTCTGATTACTATTTGCAAATTTGCAATGAACAAAATCATGTCTTTAGATACATTTTCATATTTTTCATAGGCTGATACAGAAAATGATGTCATCCTTACATTGGGAAAATAATCAAGCTAGCTGAGAAGCCCAATCCCACCTTAAAGGACAGAAGTGGGAGCATCTTTTCCTCTGGTGGTTCGGTGCTTCACAACATACTGGAGGAAAATATGGAAGAAATATTTCAGGAATTCAGAAAGTGGCATTAAATGGACAAACACCTAAAAAATAACAACAAATTACTTAATAAGTGCTAATATCACAAAGTCCTGGTCTCAGTCCCCCAGAAAATGTGTTGAAAATCTGTGTGTAGCCCGTTTAACATGGGAGCCTTTAAACCTGATTTAGTTCTTTGTGGGGGAATGTACAGAGGAGGATGTGGAAAAAAAAAAGTTAA
>NW_015150593.1:67725-71335 GCF_000732505.1 Cyprinodon variegatus
GACTTTAATGTCAGAATTCTTACTTTAATCCAGAATTCTGACTTTAATCTCAGAATTCTTACTTTAATCCAGAATTCTGACTTTAATCTCAGAATTTTGACTTTAATCTCAGAATTCTGACTGAATTCTGACAATAAAAAAGTCAGAATTCTGAGATTAAAATCAGAATTCTGACTTTTTTTCTCAGAATTCTGACATTAAAATCAGAATTCTGTCTTTTTTTCCCATACTATACTGAAATAAAATAATAAAATCAGTAAACTTTTTATTTCAGTGGCCCTAATCCTGTAGGAATGGGCCAAAATTCCAGCAAACTATTAATAGAAGCTTGTGGTGGACTAAAACCATTGACCCAATCATACAATAATAATTTAGCTTTATTGATCTCACACTGGAGAAATTTACCCCCGCATTTAACCCATCTTCTTTTGGTGGAAGTGGGCTGCCACTGTGCGGAGCCCAGGGAGCAGAGTGGGGTTAAGGGTTATGTTCAGGAACCCTGTGGGGGATCGAACCCGGGTACTTGTTACCTTCTTAGAGCACAAGCACAGTGCTCTAACCACGAGGCCAACACTCCCAACAAAAGACCGCAGATCGGATTTGAACACGTCTTGTCTGCGTCATGTGCAACAAAACATGTTTATAAACTCAACTCTACCAAATTTTGCTAATTTCTTTATTAAATTAAATAAAAAAAAATACATTAAATTAAAAAGTATTAAAACAATACTTTTTTTATCTGGCAGTTAGTATATAAAAACAGTAACAGTAAAAAAAGTCTGATTTTAATTTGAAACTGCTAGAAAAAAGGTCACGTTTATGACTGATGTATAATAAACGTATCATTTCATCTCATTCAGTCTAAGCATATGGACTCTGTCAGGAAGTATGCAGACCTTTTTAATTCCATGCTTATGAAGCTTCTTAGTTACATGGTGTCTTTTATTTAATGCTGAGAAAGCTGTTGGAGTCAAATAATCCCTCCATTAATCTGTGATGAGACGTCCCTTTTTGCTGATGTTGAGCCTGGTTCATCCTGAGGCCAGCTGCCTTCTGGATGGGGGGGGGGGGGCCATATCATGCTCTGTCACTATCTCAGGCATCTTTTCTGCATTTGAAAGGTTTCAGTTTTATTGATGTTTGTTTTCAGTCTGCTTTGCGTATCTTTGTGATTAATCACATCCGTAAATGCATTTGTCTCAGTGCTGAACTCTGTTTATCATGGTTTAGAGTTTGACTGATGTGAAATGTTTTTAGTGCATCATTCAACCTGATGAGCTGATTCTGAATGGATTATTTAATGAAAGAGTTGTTGCAGAATTGGCTTGTGAAAGAAATACCTTCATTTTTCTTGCATCAGACGCCTCCTGTGCACCTACACTTTTACATTTCCGACTCTGCGCCCTACAAATCCTGTTTCTCCTCATCTTTATTTCGCTCTCTCTGACTCTTTCTTGTCTTTGGACCTCGGTTCAGTGGACAATGCACGGCTCAGTTATTTTCCAGATGGTCTGTGACGATTAGGGAGCTCTTGGAAGGCATCACTCAAGCTGAAATGTTCTACAGCTGTGAGATTGTTGGACATTATCTTTAAGTATTCAAAGAGGACTTTGGATTAATGCTAAGACATGTTAGTGGCAACTTCAATCTCTTAATTTGCTTTATTCCTCATTTATAGAAACAACTGGTTCTCTGTGTTCTCCCAGATGAACCAAACCTCTGATTTAGTTCACACCCTCGTGAAACCGGCTCCTGAAAATATTACAGCCCTGTGTTTATTTGATGTAGTGGCTGTTGCCAAGTTTTCAATTTAGCAGCAGCAGTCAAGGGATTAATATCTTGCCCCTCTGGTGTTGAAGCTTTGGTCTGTTCTCTCTCCTCTGTCTCCTTGCAATCACCTGCTCTCTCCTTGCAGGCCTAAAATGACCTGGAGCGGACACACTTTTTCATTTTAAATGGTTTTAAATCTGTTCAATGCTCTCATCTAGATTTTTGAGCTTAGTGACAGTCTTTGGAACAAAGAGATCCTTGCAAAATTGCACTTTGTCACATTTGATCCCTTCTACACAACAAAAAATGCCTTCTAAAAAATAAGAAAAAAATATAGTGTTTTAAGTGAATATTTTGAGCAAAATAATCTGCCAGTGCAGCAAGCAAATGAGACTTGGTAAGATTTCTTAAAACAAGAACATATATCCAAGTAGTAAGCATCCAAAAAACCTTAAATCAAGTAGAAAAATCTATTTCTTCTTTTACTTGTTAAGATGTTTTCTCTTATTTTAAGCAATTTATTCTCATTTATTAGTCATTTTTTCTTAGAATTAAATGTCCTCTAACCAATTATTGCTCAAAACAAGGCAAATGTACTATGATACCAGTTCATTTAAAGGCTTAAAACTAGTCTGTTTTTCTTAGCTAGAATTAATTTAAATATTTAGGTGTAGTAAATGTATGTGAAAAATACACTTGACAAAAACTTAAAAACGTTTTTTTTATTAATATTTTAGCAGAAATGTCAGCAGAAATATAACCTAACAGAATATCTTTAGAACGGCTCCAAATGACACAAAACTTATAGAACATGATGTAATAACGTAAAATCAACGCTGCAAAAAACATCTAGAAATAAGTTAAAAATGTCTTAAATGAAGTGTATTTACCCTTAATTTGAGCAGGCAAATAAGATGATCTGCCAATGGAATGAGTATTTTTACTCCTAAAATAAGATAGTTAGATAATATATACTTGAAATAAGACAAAGCAATTGTTTTTTCTTATTTTAAGTGTACATTGTCTTGTTCCATTGGCAAAGTGTATCACTTACCCCCTGAATTCAAGAAAAAATGCACTTAATTTGAGCAAAAATGACTTATTCAGATTTCCATTTTTTGCAGTGAAGGGCCAAATGTAAAAAAAACGGCGTTCCCCTTTAAGGCAGAGCTTATATTATGATAAGCATATGTATGATGTACAGTTGTTATGATGTATTGTAAACAGTGAATGGTCCACTGGTGAGGTTCAGAATCTCAAAGCTAAACCATGAATAACAATCTCAATAACCCTATCAATTTGAATGCAATCAGATTTGATTAGCTGGAATATCTTAATGAGATGGGGTCATTTCTTAAAACAGGTTAATATGGATTGTCTTATTGTCTTGAAACAAGTCAAAATGTACTCACAGTCTAAATGTTAACGCGACTCAGTCCACAATGTGTGCTATTTTAAGAAAAAAGCTGCTCAGAATTAGTTGTATTATCTAGTTAGGGTGAAAAAAATGAATTTTCTTAAAACAAGTCAAATAATCTTAACAGTATTTAGTCTTACTAAGAAAATACATTGAAAAACAAGTGTAATAAGACCAAAATGCTGAATTCAGGTTTATTTTTTTGCAGTGTACCACATATTTTAGTATAGTGGTAGAATGTTTACACTGGAAAAATGATCTAGAAATAAGTAAAAACTTCTTAAATTAAGTGTATTTACCCTTAATTTGAGTAGGTAAATGAGATAGTTTGCCAATGGAATGAGTAGTTTTACTCTTAAAATAAGATAATTAGATAACATGCACTTAAAATAAGACAATGCAATTGTGTTTTCTTATTTTAAG
>NW_015150593.1:72750-77679 GCF_000732505.1 Cyprinodon variegatus
ATGTCTCTCGGCTGGCCTGGGAGCGCCTAGGGCTTCCCCCAACAGAGCTGGAGGAGGTGTCAGCGGAGAGGGAAGTCTGGGAGTCTCTGCTTAGTCTGCTGCCCCAGCGACCCGGTTCCGGATAAAGCGGGAGACGACGAGTACGAGTACGAGTACTTATTTAGATCATCCACCCAGAAATAAAATATCATCCTCTATACCAGGCATTCCCAAACTCGGTCCTCAAGGCCCCCTGTCCTGCAGGTTTTAGAGGTTTCTCGGCTTCAGCACTGCTGGTTATAATGATTGCAGTAGATCAAAAGCCTGCTAATCAGCTTTCAATTAAAATCAGCTGTGCTAGAGCAAGGAAACCTCTAAAACCTGCAGGACAGGGGGCCTTGAGGACCAAGTTTGGGAATGCCTGCTACCATTAGGTTTGCAATTCAATAAGAAGGTTTGCAATTCAATACGAAGTATCAAATTACTGTACTCATTGTTAGTGAAGTCTCACAGATACAAAAAAAAAATGGATCCACTCCACAATCATGCTTTACTTTGCATTGGTTTGTCTCATGCTTTGTAATAAAAATGACAGTTTTCAAATATAATTTGACAAAATTCTGCATTTGTTCTGGAAATGCAATTCAATTTCAATTGATATTATTTATATAGCAACAATTCCCAACATGTCATTTCAAGGCACTTCTGATAGCACCATGTATGATCATTTGATCGCTTATTTTATTGGATGTTATAGGACAGTCTGTCGATGATTGTAAAAGATAGACTCTTAGTCTAATTTCAAAAAGTCTGCATCGATTTTTCTGCTCACTCCATGGGAGTTCTTCAGGGACTTGTAGAAGTCATTCATATAACCATTACAGGTGCTTTTTCAATCACTCCAACATTTCGTATGCTGTTCAGGCTTGTAAGTATGATGCCTGGTGAGCAGAGTGCTGTGCTGCTTGAAGGGGTGCTTAGCAGCTATAAAAGGTAACCTGGGTCATCTTGACTTTGTCAAACACAGCCAGCTCTGAATGTACAGTAGGTGCATCGAACCCATAGAGAGAAGAGACATACAGAGCTCATTAATAATGAAGAAAACACCACCATGATCAATTCTTTGTCTTTTATATGTGCAGTTAATGGTGTTTGTTTTGGGGGGAAGACAATATTTGCAGCAAAAGTGATACTGTGCATATAGAGTTGTTGTTTCTCAGCTGACTGAATGGAAGTTTTCTCCCACGCTCTGTCTGATGTTCTTAAACAAATATTTGAACTCGGTCTCTATTTAAATAACTTGCTGTGATTGACTTTATTTAATGCCGTCGCTGCAGCTACCACACAAGGAATGCACTGTAGTTTCAGGTCAAGTTATTACTTGGCCGTGTACGTAACCCCGTCGCTAACGCTTGCTTCGGATGTGTCAGTGCTTCGCTTCTCAGGGGATGTGGGTGGAAAAGTTCTGCAAAAAAAAAAAAAGTGGAGCAAATATTATGGACTCTCTTCTCTCACATGTTTGGAATTTCATCTGCATTGTTTACATCAAGTCCATATTTTAATGCTGTCCTTTGTTTCCTGCTTTTTATAAAGGTATTTCACTGACCTCATGATTATCAAGAATAATGAGCTATTTTTAACAAAACATCTTTCTAGCCTAGTTTCAAATTTTCTGTTTTTTAAAGGAATCCATCTTTCCCTGCTTTCACTGCATATTTGCTCAACACTAGCAGCTTTTTCTTTTTAGTTTCACTTAGAGGCTGCGTGTGGGATGACACCAGTGTGGGTAGAGCTGACTGAGGCTTCATAAATGTAGTAATGATTTCTCCTCCCAGTGATCCATTAATCTAATCATCTGTCGGTTTTCTGCAGGCCGTCTGCAGCGTGTTTCTGCAGCAGCCAGATGAAGCGTTACTTGAAGTCAAGGGTCTGGTTTAAATATCTGCTCTACTTGCTGGAGGATAAATACAGCCTTCCCACATTCGTGCTGTAATTCACAAATTGGTGTGTGCGGGCAGCAACCCCCCCTCCTCCCTCAATGAGAGGAAACCCACTATTTCTTACTGTAATACCTCTGCTGGTGGCTAAGATAAATACAGCCTAACTTTGGACCTTGACAGTATAATTGGTGTGTTTTTTTTTTTGCCTTTGTGCATAGGGAAGTAAGATTTTACTGCAATCTCTCACAAGTCCATTAGAGGCTGTCCTAAAATGACGCTCTGAGAGTTAGAGATATCTTCCCTATTAAGTGTGGGGTACGAGAGATGCGTCATGTAATTATACGTTAGAGCTGCAATGGCCAGATGAATAATGGATTAAATTATTGACGAGCAGTTAAAAACAAGGGTTTACTTTTTCATGTAAACTGTCATCATTTTTGGCTTTTGTTCTTTCATTTTAATGTATTTTTTTTCTTCAGATAATTTAGTTTTTATGCAATTCATTTAAAAAACATTTTGAAAATATTAAACCATTTAAGTGTTTAACAATCTGATTAATCGTTACTCTTTGATTATTAAAATAGTTTTTTATTATTACTAATTTAGACAGAGCTATCCATTTAGAGCAGAGGACCCAGTATTCAAGGCAAGACAGTAAGATTACTCAAAAGCGTTTGTACAAAAATGGCGGCTTGGCAGTGGGCAGCTAGTGCGTCTAAGGCAGGAACCTCTGCAGGAGAGAAACACAGGTTAGCGACCACGTTAACCTTGCAGAGGATGATTATGAACGCGTGAGTCACTAACCTGGTCTTAAATAGGGATGCACAATATAATCGGCCCCCTATCGGTATCGGCCTTAAAACTGAATATCGGACATCGGCCACCCCACCGATATTTAACCCGATATTTGATCAGCTTCTGAGTTTCTAAAGTCTTAAAAAAAAAATAAAAAATACTACTTCTTCCTCAAAAACTTGTTTTTTACAGACTTAAAAACTTCTAAAGACAAGGAAAAAAAATATTGATACATTAAAATATCACAATATCTTCATATGCTGATATATTGCCATTTAAAAACACCATATCAATCTCTTTTACTAATGAAATATTGCTATATGTCATCGTTATGCTACGAAATCCCCCGAAAATTCATGAAATGTTGCCATATTTTTATATGTTGATATATTGACGCGGTATCGATCTATTTTACTAACAAAATCTCACAAGAATTTGCAAAATATCACGAGAGTTCGTAACAGAACAATGAAATTTCACGAGATTTTGAAAGTAAAATAGATCGATACCACGTTTTTAAAAATCAATTTGATATCAGCATATGAAAATATATTTGAGTATATTATTTTTCAAAGTGTCAGAAATGGATAACAAAACTGCTATTTTCAATGACTACTTATTTTTGTCCAGCTTTAACATCGGTATCCGTATCGGTTATCGGCTACATGAGTTTTAAAATATCGGCATATCGGATATCGGCCAAAATCCCAATATCGTGCATCCGTAGTCTTAAAGTTCTGTCCTTGCCCAGAGGTGTTCAGCCAGATGGCCGCTGACTCCACGCAGCGAACACTGCCCAGATAGATCCAGAATCGGAAGTCTTGAAGACTGCAGAACTAACAGGAGATCAGATCCCAGCAGGCGAAGGAAAGCAGGACAATCTAGAGGACAAAGCCAAAGCTGTTGTCAAAGAGATTCACAAAAGTCTAGGCCAGATGATCAGAGATCCGAAGAGGTACCAAGGGGAATTCCAGGTCGGTGTCAGGAAACAGATCTAGGGTCGTCAACAGGCAGAATCCAGCAGGAGTCTGAAACAGGTCAGGTAATCAGAACAGGATCAGGCAGGCTCAAAGGTCCAAAGGCAGAACGGGTCAGGATAAGGCAATCAGAACACACTCAGGAACGCGAGACAACTCTCACCAAAGGCTTGAGTAATCTGGCACTGGTGACTGGGAGCAGGCTGGTTAAATAGAGAGTGGAGCAGATGACACAAATGAACTGCGATAAGAAACTGGGCGGAGCTAGACAGGTGAATGAAATGAGTAATAAAGCCAGTCAAGATCATGACAATTAGAGTAGTAAATATACCAATAATGTGAAAAAATGTATAATAATTTTGCATTTAAGATAAGAAAAATACTCTAAAACTCCTCTAGTGGAAAAGTTTGTTTCAACTGGTTTATTTTCATTAAGTCTTCGTTAAAGAATTTTTGGCTAGCCGATTATTAATTGAATAATCAAATAAATAATCGACAGATTAATCTATTTGTAAAATAATTTTATTTGCAGCCCCATCTGCATTATTAAATACTTATTAAAATATTGCTGGAAACCACTACTATCCAATAGATAAGCTAAAGCCTCATTAAGTAATGTTTTATTTCGGGTTTTATTGATAGTTTAGGGAGTTAGTGCCTAGTGTTGCATCGTCCCTTTTGACTGTCAATACATTATTAAGGTTATAGTTTTAATGGGAAATTGTTACCGACTTACATTTTTAGTCGAAACATAATCCTAGTTTTGGTAATTTTTGAAATCATACGCTGATAAGTACTGAAAAAATGCGTAATGTGATCCATTCGTCTTAAAAGCTGTCAGCATTTAAAAGGACCTCCATGTTTCTGAGCTTTGATTTGTAACCTGCTGAAATAAGCTCTTTAGATCACCTTAGATGCTTTTATTGCCTCTCTGTTCTTGTCTGTTTATTGTTTATATATGAAGGGTTTGGACATGTCAGCCATTCACTGTGATAGAGTACATTTTTACACAAACATTTGCTCTATCAGCAACTATTGCACTTTAAATCCGCTTAGCTGTCAATATAAAATTGTTTTTTTCTCTCCAAGCAAACGGTCTACTTTTGGAAAATAAGTTTATTGTGTTTTTAAGAGAAACTAAAGTTCAAAATATCTATTACTCTTTAAGCCCTCATGGTGCTCATTGCTAGCCTGACGTAGTCCGACTCAATTCTAGTCAGAATATGAGTCTTATCCTG
>NW_015150593.1:78477-82584 GCF_000732505.1 Cyprinodon variegatus
ATCTTTTTCATTACTAAATGTCTTCATCAATGTTCTTGTTTCACCGTCTGCTACATCTACATCTGATTGTTGCGGCCATGATGTTTCCTCCTGTGTTTAAAGTGACTTAAATCTTAATATTATTCTTTTTTTTAATAGTTGGAGATGTGTGAGTTCCTCTGTTGCTAAATTAGGCATGAATCTCAGGCTGTTGAATATCTGTGCACATAAGTTAAGGAGAAAGAGGGTCAGCTGGGACTCTAAAGCAGCTTTTTGTTTAACCGCAAACAACGGCTGATCCAGATTCTGTTATTTGTGTTGGTAGCGATAAACAGCTGCTGCTCCACAGTGGCTTTAATTCCCTCATTTCTTTCTCTCATAAATCCAGATATTAGGCAGAGTAGCTCTAGACATCAGGGAAAGACTAATTGAAAAGAGACTTTTATGCTTTTTTTTCTCCCTTTTGCCCTAAATTAACCCGAACTAAACACTTTATTCCTCTTCCGAAACAACAGTAAACAGTTGTGGAGTTAAGTGACCCATGAGCACAAGATTTATTCTAATTAAAGCAGCCACTACTCTTGACCTGTGTGTCACAATGCGTTGGAACGATCTTTGTGAAACAATATTTTTGATCTTACGTATTTAGATTTGGAAAAAAAGACAATAATAGTGGAAAAATCTAAATATAAACTGCGCTTTAGTTGAGGGCATTAAAGTTTTTCTGCTGGCGTGTGCTGCTGCGCCTCAGTTACTTCTGTTAATGGTGCAGAAATTATTGGCATCAATGTAGAATGTCCATTCTTTAAGATTTAAACCTATTTTAGTTTGCATAAAAACAACTTGATGAATGCCCTTTTTTGGCCTGATACAGTTTTTATAATGAATCTAATTTTATTTATTTATAGAGGATAGAATAAAGTGCTTTCTAAAAGTTCACCAGACAGGAGGGATTTTACCAAGTTGTTTTTTTCTGTCCGGTCTTTGATCATGTTCGATCGTGTTCATTTCTTGTGTATTCTCGAAAGTCTCCGTCTGGATGAGGATATAAAATCTCAAAGTAAAGTCAGTGTTGCACCAGTTTAAACAGAATTTTAATAATGCAATTAAATTGCAGAGCCGTGTACTTAGATTGATTGCTGGGATGAGATTTGTAACAAAGCATTTTTTGAAGCTCCTCCGTCTGTTTTCTTGATTGCAGTGTGTTGTTTGCATCAAAGAGTATCTGTCTATTTATGCAACTTTGGCTTTAAAGACTGGATCCTTGTTCTGCAATGTCACCTTAGAAGACGCGCTATTCCTATTACTCTTTCTTCGCTTTATATTTGGTGTTTATCCTTTGTCTTTAAAACAAAATATGGGATTTTTAAATTGTTTTTCTTGAAGTTGATACTAAGAGACACCCTGGTTCAGAGATGGGGACTCGAGTTTGTGACCCCTATTCGAGTCGCACTTAAGTTGCATATTTAATGACTTTAGACTCGACTTAGACTTGTGATTTCTGACTTGTGAACAATATTTTATTTTTAAGTGTTTTTTTAAGTGCTATTTAACTTATTTGATCGCCGCTTGCCTTACCCGCACACAGCAGAGGTTTTAAAAAAAATACGGCAGAGGGGCTGTCAAACTGTCACGTAGCACTGACGTAACTCACGCAACGCTACGTGACATATATTCTTTTGATTAATCAGTTTTTGAGATATTTTCTTCATTATTCAATTAATTGCTACACTTTCTGGAATGGAAATGTTCATTTACTGTCTGAAAAGCTGTACTAAACCAAAAAAAAAAAATGTTCGTATACACTCTGTGTATACAAAATGACACCAAAAGTTGTCTAAATCTAGTTAATTAATTAATTTGTTATCGACATAATCGATTAACGAATTCCTGTGGATAATATTTTTTTATAGAAACATAATTTATATATTTTCATGTTTACATTTAACCCTTAGAATTATTATTTATCTCGTACTGAATTGTTAACAGTTATATGTGAAAGGAAATTATTCATCCTAATCTCTAAGTATACCAAAAAAAATTTCAATAGAGGCATTTTTAAAATTTAATAAATTAGATTTTAGCTTCAAACAAACAGTGCATCAAGGACAGGTTTATGGATGATTTATTTATTGAATAAATAATGATGTACTTTTTTTTATGGATGATTTATTTGTAGTCTGAAAATTAAGGGAGTTCACATTAATCTATTAAATATTATTCTATTTTATTCACTTTAGTCTATTGAATCAAAGGGCTGGTTGCTCACTCTTTGAGTCTTAAAGATGCAGGTATTTTGTTTTAAAATGTTTTTCGAGCTTCTATATTCATTAATTGATATAGTTCAGAAGGTTTTGATTAAATGTATCATGATGACACAGCAGTTTCAATCCAGTTTAGCTCTGTGCCATTGGAAAAAATCATAATCTAGATATGTCATTTTTTTCTTAAAATAAGTGCATTTGTTGTTGGATTGAGGAGATAAAAGAGACATTTTGCCAATGGTAAAAGACAATTGACATTTAAAATAAGAAAACACAATTTGATTGTCTTATTTCAAGTGTAAATTATCTAATTATCTTATTTTAAGAGTAAAAATACTCATACTAATCTCATTTACCTGCTCAAATTAAGAATCAGAATCAGAATTAGAATCAAGTTTATGGCCAAGTAGGTTTGCACTTACAAGGAATTTGACTTGGTGTTGTTGGTACAGACAAAAAACAAAATAAGTTGGAATATATTTATATATATACAGAAGCTATATACACACAGTAGACTGTACGTTAATGTAATGCAGAAATCCTGAATGTGGGAGAAAAACATTGTCCAGTGTCACGGGCGGCTCTTGGCCTTGTTGATAAGGCCGGTAGCAGATGGGAAAAAACTGTTTTTGTGACGGGAGGTTCTGGTCCTGATGGACCGCAGCCTCCTGCCAGAGGGAAGTGTCTGAAATAGTCTGTGACTGGGGTGCGAGGGATCAGCCACAATCTTCCCTGCACGCCTCAGAGTCCTGGAGGCGTGCAGCTCCTGGAGAGATGGGAGGTTGCAGCCAATCACCTTCTCTGCAGACCGGATGACACGCTGCAGTCTGCTCTTAAGGGTAAATACACTTAATTTAGGAGATTTTTTACTTATTTGCACTGGAAAAATGATCTACTAATAAGTAAATATTTCTCAAATTGAGTGCATTTACACTTAATTTGAGCAGGTTAATTAGATGATTTGCCAATGGAATGAGTATTTTTACTCTTTAAAATAAGATATTTAGATAAAATGCACTTGAAATAAGAAAAATGCAATTGTGTTTCCTTATTTAAATGTAAATTCTCTTGTTCCATTGGCAAAATGTCTGTTTTACCTTCTCAATTTAAGAACAAATGCACTTATTTTAAGAAAAAAATGACTTATCTAGATTTGGATTTTTTCCGGTGAAAAGAGGGGCAACCTGTCACCGTAGAAAAATGTTCCTCTTCAACAAAAAGCCAGAAGAGGCAATAAAAGGATTCAGCCAGAAATGATGTGCTGCAGGTTGAGCCAACGCTACAGCTCACTGAAAAGAAGCATTTGATGGACAGCTCCGGGTTTTACAGACAGAAAGCACTAAAATCCTAAAGCTGTTAGGTTTTAAGTTGCCGCCAGCTTGTTCTAAATCTTCATACTTGTTGAGAAATGACAAGCAGTACTTCAGAGGGCTTTTATGATATTTATAGAAAACAGTTTGACTCTGTACTGTAATTGTTTTGCTATTCTTTTGAGAAGATGTCAGCAGTAAAAAAGTCCACGTATACGAAGGGCTGCTGCATGTTGCACCAGGATTGAAGGTTTTTCTAATGTTTTCCTTAATACTCTGCACCTTTACTCACTCTAACCTCTGGTCAGAAGTAATATCAAGTGTGCAGCAACCGTAAATAAATGTTTCCATCGCTTGTCAGCAAAACAGGAGAAGTTGTGTGACCCTGGTGGACCTTGGAGCAGAGCAGCCAGGTAAAATCAGAACTGAGTCAGGTGTTACAAGTCATTTCTTTCTTAAAATAAGTACATTTTTTCTTGAATTTAGGTGGTAAGTGAGACACTTTGCCAGTAGAACAAGACAATTTACATTTAAAATAAGAAAAAGACAATTAC
>NW_015150593.1:82814-84419 GCF_000732505.1 Cyprinodon variegatus
TTTTTAAAAATAAGTTGCACATCTCTTTAAAGAGATGAGAAGATGCTTTGATCTTTGTTATTTTGAGGTTTCCCCTTTTGATCGAGGCTGTTTTTAAAATTAAAACCCAAAAACAGAGTTTGTCGTTGCATCAATGTTTAGTCCCGGTCGGTCTCTAATTGAGCTTTTAAAAGCTTTGTCTGCTTTTTGATCTAAATAATCCCACGCAGGCCTCCTTTTGGCTTTAAATTACTTTTAAATGTGATTATGCAAGAGAGTAAAACAGCACTCTATGAATATAATGATACGCTATTTATATTGTCATCCTTTCTAAAAATAATATTTCCCTCCTAAAATGCATCTGTTTAGCTTTTTGAAAAACAACCATAAGCTTCAAGTTTTATGTATTTTTCCTGACTTAGATCCACTTACATAACAAAGAGAATGCACTGCTGTGTGTTTGTGCAAAAGGGGAAACTGGTAGCTGACAGAAAAATAGGCCTATTTGCACTTGAGGGCTGTTTTTATTTGTTTGGGTTCCCGTCCAAACAAAAATGGATCTTGCACAGAGAAACATCTGTGCTAAAGAAGCTCTTTTCTATGTGATCTCCATCATGAATATGGACTGAACTTTTACAGATCTGCAATCATGTGGAGTTAATTGTGTGCGCCTGCAAGCAGATTGAGATTAGGTCCAGATGTTAGCGTGCACACTGTTTGGGACTTTTGCATTGGATTGTTGTGCTTTTGAACCTGCAGAGGGCACCAGCGTTTCATAACCTCCTCCCTGGCTTTGACTGGACCTGTGTTTGATATTTTTTTTTGGTTTTATAATAACCTTAAACTGTAATTTTTTTCATCTAATAAAAAAAATTATATATATTTTTTTTATAAATATATATTGTACTATTTAGTTTAGTTTAGTTTTATTAAGATCCCCATTAGCTGCTAAATAAATAGCCACTAATCTTCCTGGGGTCCTCACATAAAGAAATTACAATTACATTATGAACAAACCATTAAAAAAATTGCACAAGTTGCACATTAGGAAATAATAGTAATATTAAAAAGAGTAGAAATATACAATTTAAATACACTATAATAAATAAACCACCAAAAAAAAATAAGAGAAATTATTGAATTCATGATTTCTCAGCAAATATTGCAGTAAAGTGTAGCAAATCATTGTTGCCAGTAGAGGGCAGTGTTGGATTTTGATTTTGACACTTATTATTTTATTGTGTGTTTGGTGATATTTCTACCAATAAAGTGTGAAGAGCTTCTGCTCTTCCAGCTTTTTCCCAGTCTGTGACACTTCATTCCAGCTAAGTGGCTTTTAAGAACATGCATTACTCAGAAACAAAGCTTTGGTCTGCCAAGAGTAAAAAGCTTAATGGTAGCTTTTTTTTGTCATTTTGACAAGAAAGGTGTTCAACAGGAAACCTTTTATTGGATTCTTGTGTTTTTGTTAAAGTGTCTTTTACACTTTTTTGTCTTTTATGTAGTTTTGATGTTTTTCCTTCTTTTAGCATGAAGATAAATAGGAATTTTAACACATATATATATATTTTTTACCTTTCTCTCTTTTTGCTTTTTTTAACCCCTTGAACCCTACGGACCCACCGG
>NW_015150593.1:87299-88640 GCF_000732505.1 Cyprinodon variegatus
GTACCAAAAGTTTCTTCTTAAATCTAATAGCTGTGAGGCTATAAGTGATTTATGTGTGTTTTTGTCAGGCAGAAATTTATTTATACCCCCTGAGGGTGTAAGAGGTTAAGTTATAATCTTTTAAGTTCTTAAAAAATGTCAGATATTTGGCCTCATGACTTTAGGAGGCGCTGTAGGCCAGAGGGCCCACAGACTCCAACACAGATTTTCATGGAGTTTGTTCAAAGTTCATAAAACAATAAACTCTTCTGGAGCTAATATGAATAGTTGGACGCGGCTGCTTAGCAGTAGGTGTGTTGAGTTGAACATAAACCCAACAGGAGTAGTTTTTAGTATTGCAGCTGCATCAGTAGGAATGTAAGTGGGTGACCATGACACACCGTAATGATTTGGTTTTTCCCTTTGCTTCACCTCTACTTGGGAAAACTGTTAAAGATTTAAGAACAATACAAGCATTCAATAAGATCTTTGTTTTACTTTTCTTTTTTATATTCCATTTTTCATTTTTTACTTACTTTCAGTTTCACTCCAACCAAAATGTGCTTGCAATTAGAAAGATCTTACTGAAATGAGAAAGAAGCAGTGGCTATTTTATCACCAGATTTAATTAAAGAATTTAATCCAATGACGTTTTTTTTTGTTTCTCTAATAAGGATAATCACCAAAAATATAACATATGGGAATTTGCTGCTAGATATGTTAAAAAATAATTTAATCTATGTAAAATTGATCATGTTAGATAAATTAAAAGTAAATCCCTTTATTGTCCCACAATGGGGAAATTCACTCTTTGCATTTTGACCCATCCCTTTGAGAAGCAGTGGGCTGCCACTGTGTGGCGCCCGGGGAGCAGTGTGGGGTTAAGGGTTTTACTCAGGAACCCAGAGTGAAGGCTGTGGGGATTGAACCGGGTACGTGCAACCTTCTCAAAGCACTGCACTAACCACTAGACCGACATGTAGATGCGGTACATCTACACCTTATGGACAAAGGACATTCTTTTGACGACCAGAATGTTCACATTTTTGAAAAAGAAAGTAGGTGGTTTGAGAGGGGCGTGAAGGAAGCCATCTATGTTAAGAAAGAAAAACTAATTTTAAATAGAGCTCTGAAAAAATCTAAATCTAGAGAAGTAATTTTTTTTCTTAAAACAAGTGCATTTTTTCTTAGATTGAGGAGGTAAAAGAGACATTTTGCCAATAGACCAAGACAATTTACACTTAAAATAAGAAAACACAATTGCATTGTCTTTTAAGTGCATACTATCTAATTATCTTATTTTAGGAGTAAAAATACTGATTCCAATGGCAAACTATCTCATTTACCTACTCTAATTATGGG
>NW_015150593.1:90165-91383 GCF_000732505.1 Cyprinodon variegatus
GCCGAATCTGTCGATTCATCTTGTAGTGGTGCGTCAAATGCAACGTAGATTCCCATCCAATTAGATTGAATTTGGTAAAAAATAATAACGGTAACTCCATTGAAATGATTAAAAACTAAAGTAACGAGACATTTTTTTTTAAATGTAAGGAGTAGAAGTAAAAAGTTGCCATAAAAATAAGTAGTAAAGTAAAGTAAAAATAGAAAAATCTACTTGAGTACAGTAACGAAGTATTTGTACTTCGTTACTTCCCATCTCTGATGACCTGGATGACAGAGAAGCTTTACCAGCATAGGCCAACACTTCCAACAAGAGGTCAACAACTAAAATGTTTGTTTTTCAATCATTACAACTGTTTGTCCTGGTCAGGATTGTTACAATTGTTCCTGCTATAGTTGGTTTAGAGGCTAAACAGGTTTTTTGTCTATCAGGGCATTTTTGTTGTGTTCAGTTTGAGCTCCTCATTGTAGAAACCATGCAATAGTAAATTTTACTAGTACCTATAAATGGGCCAGTAAGTGACCAAGGATGGTTCATACAACTGGCAAAATAAATGGCCACATGGTAATTAAAATACGAAACCCGTTCATCGTTATTGCAGTAAAGCTCACATTGATTTTGTGAGGAAATTGTATTTCCCTATATTTGAGTCAAAACCTCAGATGACCGTCCTGCCCTCTGCCTGTTTACCAAACCTTTAACCGGACACACTGAGCTCCCGCCTAGATTGGTATTGATTGTCCCCATTCCAGTTATGGATCAACAGGGTTTTGTCAAACCAATGTAAAATCAGGAAGTGGTAGAGTTAAATGAGGTTACATTTTCTCACATTCCTGAGTCTCATATTATGAAACAAAGAGCAAGACTGAAACAGAACACAAGAGAACTTAAATATGCTGAAAGCTGTTCTGTTCAGACTGATGGAATAAATATAGGATGGAGTTTTTTTTGTTGTTTTTTTTTTAGTGGAATTACTAAACAATTGCTGTCAATTAATTTTACTTTAACAGAAATCTGACCTGAGCATGAATGGAACAATCTTACCTGAGAAATGCTGAAGTTTAACCCCCAGACATCTTCACTGTCATTTAAAAATAGTTATAAAATAGGGGTTTTGGGGGGGTCGCAGCATTAAAGGTACACTATGCAACCGGTGTTGATTTTCCAGCGAGGCTCCCCCCAGAGGGCGAAAGTAAAAGTGCACTGTCGTAAATATGC
>NW_015150593.1:92340-94257 GCF_000732505.1 Cyprinodon variegatus
TTAACTGAAAAATGTTGCATAGTATGCCTTTAAGATGAATTCAAAATAAATAAATAAAAATTACGAAAAGAAAACCTGCATGTATATAAACATGATATTCTGTGATTGTGTTCCAGGTTCAATAGAAAGTTGATATTTTGGGGGTTGAACTTAAAAAAAATTCCTGAATTTAAATTTCAGAGACGCTGGTGAAGATTCTCAGTCATCCAGGTTATAGTCATTCCAAAAAAAGAAATTTAAAACAATCCACTGGACTTTTTTTTCCCAAGTTTGAAGACATTTCACTCTAATCTTCATATTGGAGAAACCAAACAACCTTTCCACAGATGCATGACCCAACACAGTAGAGCGCCCTCCTCTGGACAAGACTCAGCGGTACATCTACACCTTATGGACGAGCAACATTCTTTTGAGGAAAAGAATGTTCACCTTTTTGAAAAAGAAAATAGGTGGTTTGAGAGGGGCGTGAAGGAAGCCATCTATGTTAAGAAAGAAAAATGAACCTTATATAGTGAGGATGGTGTCAGCTTTCAAGTTTCAAAACCCTTCCCGCTACTATCGCAACCCCAGCCTCTGTACAGGAGAGCCAAATTCAGCCAGGCCAACATTTCCTTTTAACAACCGACCTTTTAGACACTTAGACGGGTATGGGGCATTGCTGGCTAACAAAAGAAGCCAAACGACCCCCATTCTGAAGGGGTGGACCCGTTCATACGTTTCAATTTGCATGTTTTCTAAACAAAAACAAGGCTTTGTTTGGCTACTATAAAAAACCTTGAACTCAACGCTATTTCAGACATTTTGAATTGAAAAAGCGTCCTGGATGAGAAGCAAAACGTCTTCAAAAATGGAAACAAAGTCCAGTGGATTGTTTTTAATTTTCATTTTTTTGGAATTCAGTTTCAAATATTTCTTACAAACACTAACCTCAAAACATCATGGCTGCCTTGCATGCAATTTAAACCAAAAAGTTTCTTAGGAATAGAGTGTCTTGTTATTGACGTGTATTAGTTGCTGGCAGGAGTAACTTCTACTGCTTTTTCAAATGTGTGACCAAGTGGAGTTTGATGTCATTCTTGGTACCAACTGGGAAATGAACACAGCCTTATTATAACAAGGCACCTGGTTCCTGCTCCAAGTCATCCACCTCATCGCACTGAATTTGCTCGCATTTACCTTGCAAATAGTTTGCACCAGAATAGAGAGTACAACTAAAGACAACCACACCCCCACCACAGTAGTTGTAGCAAAGTTCGACAAACATACTATGAGGAATAACTGTTGCATGTTTGTTTTGAACACTGGAATTTTATGTGCTCTATGCTAAATGCATCTTCAGCGAAGTAAAAGGAGAACTACAAGCGTTAGTTGTTTTGTGCCTGATGCTTTTTTTGGCTAGTTTTTCTAGACTTCCTAAAAACCCACAGCATTCTCTCTGAAAATGAGCTGAAATGTAAGAAAAGAACAAAAGCATATAAAAACAATGACATTTAGCTTTGGAACTGGAGAAGAAAAAGGGTTAAAATGTATTTAACGTCCTCAGATGGTGAGATAGAGCTCTGACTGGGCTAAACTCAGTACATACTTTTATACAGCAACTCCCAATACACTAGGGGTGAGTATTGGCATGGGTGTTGCGACACAATGCTTGTCACGATACCCGGGTCACGATACGATATTATCACTTTATTGCATTATAACTAGGGATGCACGATATAATCGGCCCCCTATCGGTATCGGCCTTAAAACTGAATATCTGACATCGGCCACCCCACCGATATTTAACCCGATATTTGATCAGCTTCTGAGTTTCTAAAGTCTAAACAAAAATAAAAAATACTACTTCTTCTTCTTCCTCAAAAACTTCTTTTTTACAGACTTAAAAACTTCTAAAGATGAGGGAAAAATATTGATACA
>NW_015150593.1:96105-98395 GCF_000732505.1 Cyprinodon variegatus
ATCGTTTACAGACCCCCGAAACATCGTATGGATGAGAGGCTGGTTTGGTGAAAAATTTGTGCGTTTAGGCCAGGGTTTGACTTCTTGTGGACGGGGCCTATAACCCTCAAAGTCGGTCATATCCACGTCTCCCACTCACTGCGCAGTGCCACTTTAAATGCACGATTCACACTGATGTCCAGTGGTTGCAAATACTTGTTGGTGCCCCCAGGAATCACAGCTGCAATTGAGTTTGTCCTCTTGATGGCAGCTTTTACAGAATCTGTAATATGGATTAGGGTTAGGAAAAAAAACATGTATTAGCCGCACTGTATTATAGTCCGCAGTGTTCAAACAGAGGGAAAAAAGTAGCAGCTTATAGTCCGGAATTTACGGTATATTTTTACAATTAACCATGCATTTTAAAAAACAAATGTCAGAATATCTTAGTTAGAGCTAAATACAATTTTATAAAATATTAAAACATTAGACTAGACAACTTTTAGAGTCATTTTGTACACAGAGTGTATACGAAGAAAAATAACATGGTGCAATAAACGCATTGATATGGAAGTTCAGAGCATTAAATATATATAAACAACAAAAAACAAAGCAAAATAAATGAGAAAAGTATTGGGTATGATATAAATTTCAAATGTTATTTTATAAGTATTTTGAAGAACAACACCCATATGAAATACAACCAGTAAACTTGTTAATCTTCCCCTGAAATTATTCAAGACACCATCTCAGATGCCGTCATAGAAAATCACCCAAAAACATCTTGCACACTCATGAAGAACCTGTTTAGATATGTTGACGACAAAACTTGAGCAAACATGGCTTCCTGTTAATGTGGAGTAATCGTATTCTGCATCAGCATGCTTTTCAAGTCCGCTCCTGCCTGCGGGGGTGCTCTGTATGTGCTGACATGGATTAGAACCGCTGATGAGACAGCATTCAGGGTGACGTGTTCAAGCTGCAACCCATCCATTCTTTGGGGATCTGGCATGTAATGTACCGTAACGTCTGACTTGCCTGTTGCTGTGTTTGAACACAGGTTTTTATCCCTTCCTGGGTTAGTGTCTATTCAGAACTCGATCTTAGCTAAAACTCGAGCAGTCACTGGTATTTTACGGACCTGTTTTTGTTTTCACATGGGACACAATGGGGATAACAAAAGCAACTCTCATGAATAATGCAATTTAAGCCTTCAAAACACATTTGCTTTCCTTATTTGCTTTTATTAAGGAAACTTCCTTTTACTTTTGTTCTCGTCAGAACAACAAACATCAAAGAATTGTACTACACCAAAGCAAATACGGCACACCGTGCATTAGAAAGGAAATCATCATTCATGTAATTTTGTATTTTTTTATGTTTTGCAAAGAAATTTAAAAAGTGCAGCATGTAGTGTAGCATCTATCTAGTTGAAGTCGGACTTTTAAACTAAATTTTACTGGAAAAAATACAGCAGCTCTTGTAAGATTGTGACTTCAATACTAAATTTGCAGGTTTTTCTTGAAAGGAAAACATTTAACCGATCAGTCAGTATGATGTGATCGAAGTGACTCTGTTTAGTAAATTTATAAATAAACTTCCCTGAAAAGAATTTAGCAGCTGAGCATATCTAGATAATATTTTGGATGTTTCAGTTTAACAAAGTAGCTTAAGCTTAGTGTCACGATTTGGCTATGATTAGTTGACCCAAAAGCAGAGGCAGGGAGGCAGAGGTGAATCTCTTGTGGATTTTATAATGAATTTACAAAAAACAGAGGCAGGTTATCCAAAAAACCAAATACGAAAACAGAGGCTTTTGAAGGAGACTGATGCTCTGTTCGAAAACCTAGGACGCATCCTTAGAAGGCCAGATTCGAAGGCCGATTACGTCATAGCGCGGCGCCGAGGTCTGGTCGGATTCCAAGAGTCCTGGTTATGCGATCTTAAAATGCGTCCTTCTTTTTGCCCGATTTGAAGGACGGGTCCGATGTATCGTCGGTATCCTTGGTTTTCCCAGGATTCATTGCGAGACCAAGCAAGCCGTGATCAGAAGAAAGGTTACTTGGCGCCGGACAGTGGTGAAAATTGGAAGTTCAGTTTAATATAATGCAAGTCTGTGAATAGTTCCGTCTGAGATTAATGAAAATAGTTGTTTTAATGGTTATTGAGTCAGATATGTGGCGGTAATGTTTGATTTATCTAAAGGTTTTTATCTGTTACTGTGTAAATCGGTTTGGCTGGAATTTAAGGACAGATTCTAATATACGTATCTGCAGGGTGGCAGGGCCGGCGATTGCTACAGGCGAGCTAG
>NW_015150593.1:99105-101226 GCF_000732505.1 Cyprinodon variegatus
CTCCTTATTTTCACGGACTTCGAAGGATCCAGTCTAGGTAGACCGCTGCCTTGGAGGATGCAGCCCAGGTTTTCGAACAGAGCTTGAGACAAAGAGAGGGCTAATGAGGAAACTGGGAGCAGGTGTGCACAGAACAAGAGAGGGAAAGAGCTAGGGGAAAAGGAGAACATAAGGGGGCAGCAGAGAGCAACAAATAGAAAGCTGGAAGCCTGGAAATAACAACAAAATAATAATTAAACTACTAGGACAATAAAACACGGAGAAAGGAAAACTAAACACTAACACTAGAAAACAACGAGTAAAGCAAGACTGAACAATAAAAAGAAAATATAACAGAACCAAAACTAAGACAGTAACTGAGAAAAAAAAACCCCAAAGAGCTCAATAAACTAAGAATTAACCCACTAAAACTAGAAAACAAGGAGCAAAGCAAAACTGGACACTCAAAAGAAAAACATAACAGAAACCTGACACTTGTTTAAAGAGAATTTGTGAAAACCAGTTTGATAATCTTTCAATGTTTTATGGACTGCTTTTTAAAAATAAAATCTATAGAAACTATTACATCCCAGCACCAGTTATTTAGTTGCTGTCCTGCTTTGATTTGGTTTATCACATAAAATGATTAAAATAGAATGCTTTTTTGGTTGTTAGGGAACTACATGTTCGTGAACCACTGTTGGTTTTCCTAAATGTGCATTCAGTCGTCTGCTGGTTGCTCTCCAGTAGTCTGAAGGTTATATTTGACAATCCGCACGACGCAGGGAACGTTCTGCCTCGGCATTTCATCTAAAACTGTTTGTTCATTTTATAAGAGTAACTAGGACAATTAGTTTACTCTCTAAGGTCTTTAATGTTCGTAGGTTTACAGTAACTTCCACCCCCCTCTTAACCTCTTTTTCTTCAGGACATTCTTTGCCTCTCGTTCTTACAGCTGACCCACTTCTGTTGGTCATCTCCTCTCTAATCAGTCGTGTCCTACTGTGCGCTGCTCTGCTGCCTCATCTTTCTACTCACGCTAGCAGCTATCTGACTGGAGGAAAGAGGGAATGTAAATCCTTCATTGCAGGTTATTACATGGCTAGTTAAAGTCTAACAATTTCTGCAGATTTTCTATTTACCGTCTCTTCAAATTCTGCAGATGTGGAAAGGCCGTGGATCTCATATATGCTGTCCTTCTTAGAGTTGGATCTTAGCTTAATTAACCAGAAATACATACGTATCATATATTTTCCCTGTATTATTATTGTTTTAGAGTAGTTCAGGTAGAATCAATTCTGCTATCCTGCTTTCCATCATGACTAGATTAGAAAGGAGTGATTGTAAAGAGGCTTTCCATCCAGACAGACTGAGCACCAAAGATATAGATATGAAAATAGCTGGTCAGTAATTAGAAAAGAATAGAATAGAATAGAATAGAATAGAAAATCCCTTTACTGTCCCACATTGGGGAAATTCTGGTGTTCACAGCAACAAAAATTGATACTAGAAAAAATTGTCACACAAATGTGGACCGTAGAAAAATTTATAAGAATGTTATAATAGTGAGGAGTTAAAAGATAACAATACAATAATGTACTGTAAAACAATATGCTGGTGAAGATCATCCAGGTCATAGTCGTTCCAAAAAAGATTAAAAAAAAAAAAATCCACTGGACTTTGTTTCCAAGTTTGAAGACGTTTGGCTTCCCATCCAGGAAGCTGAACATTTTGAATAGAAAAACTTCTTCAAACTTGGAAACAAAGTCCAATGGAATGTTTTTTTTCATTTTTTTGGAATAGTTTAATAATGTAAAACGGTTCACCTGGATAATAAAATAACAATTATAAGATCTGATTCCTTTACTACTAAAACAAAAAATAAAATTTGGGAAGTATAGAAATATTTTCAACATGCAATTTTTGTGTAGCATTTAAATGAAATAGACACATTCTTGTCTATTCTATTTTAAATTGTCTTGTACCTTTTAATGAATGCATGCATCCCAGTAAAATGAAGTTTAATTATGGTTACCAAGTTTTCTTTTTGACAAAAATGGGTAAATATAATGAGTCTCACGTTAATTTTTGTAGCGGAGCATCACCTAGAATTGAACTGCCATAAAACAGATCCTAAACAAC
>NW_015150593.1:101265-103294 GCF_000732505.1 Cyprinodon variegatus
TACCTTTTAATAAATGCATGCATCTGTCATGATGTTACAAAGTTCAGACCCAAATGCAGAAAACCGAACAGAGAGACCAGGGAAAAGGTTTAACGGGATTTATTGAAGAAGTTAAACAGAGGGAGAAGTGTTGCTCTGAACACTGCTCAACCGGAACTGTAAAGTGAGGGGAAGACACAGCGGTTAGTTCAGGCTCAGTAGGGAATTTGACTCGTGAACTTGGAGAAGAGGATTTGGTTGCCGACTCACGTTTCCAGAGAAGTAGTTGAATCCTTGACTCCTGTATGTGTGCCGTGGTTCCAGTGTTTGTCTGATTCGTGGAGGGTGGAACAGGTTTACCCAGAATGCGGTTAATAGTTGGTGAACGGAGAAACTGACTGCCACTCAGATTTCCTGCGGTACTTGAACGGGTCGTAGTGGACAATAATCCCTTTCTCAGTGAGAAGCTCAAACATTCTCTTGGGGAAAGTGGATCCAAACCTCATGTTTGAACCCCAGCTCAGTTTGAAGCTCAGTTGATCCTTCCAGGGAGAGAAGGTCCGAGAGATCCAGTTAGCAGGATGACTTCCCAAAACTGGCAAACACTCTGGCGTCGAGGTAGTGGCAGTCAGCAGCCTAAGAACACTCCGTTTAACGAGGAAACCATCAGCAGGTGTGTGAGGAGGCGGACCAAAACCAGGCGCCTCCTGGTGGATGAAGGGAGACAAGCACAGAAAACACAGACACAAAGACAGGAGTCCTGACAGCATCCCAGTAAAATGAAGTTTAATTATCGTTACCAAGTTTTATTTTTGACAAAAATGGGTAAATATAAGGAGCCTCACGTTAATTTTTGTAGCAGAGCATCACCCAGAATTATACCATTAACAAAACTGCCATAAAACAGATCCTAAACAACAAATAACAATAGACTTCTGCTCTGCTAATAACTATCACAAGTGATAAAAACATAAAGTTAGCATTTTTTTCTTTTCAAGATATTTGGTGAACAGTCAAAGCCTCATCTTGAGGATTCTTTTCTTTTTGACAAAAATCAGCATCTGCATTTCATCTGTTTGCAGTTTTTAGGCTTCATGGATATTAAGTAGTGAAACACATTTGTACAAACCACTATATTAATAAAAGTTTTGTCCTGAAAGTCTTTATTGTTTTTAAAAGAAAATGGACATTACTAGTTTTGTTTTTGTTTTTTTCATTGACTTAGAAATCAAGATGTTTTCAGATCAATCTTCTGTCCAAAGTCATGATTAAAACAAAAAAGTAGTTAAGGGATAGATTAACAGATTAATAGATGAACTCATAATTTAAAACAAAATCAGGAATCTGTATAACAATATATCACTTTTTTTTTTACTAATGGTATTTTTTTAATTAACAAACACAGCTAAGTTTAATACCAAACTAGTGCTTATTTTTCATAAAAATTAGAGCACCATAAAGTTTCTCAACCAAGAAATTTGTGTCACTTTGCTTAAAAAGCTTGTATGCAACACATCTGTGCTAAATTAAACCGTAACTATGTTTTGATTACATTTCTAAAAGAAGAAACCAATGAATGGATGAAATGCCGCTAGAAAGTAGAAAAAAATTCATTATTTCTGTTAAAACAAAAAAAGAAACAGATAAAGGTTATGGGGCCAAAATTGTTGCTTTATTATTCACAAATGTGTGTGGAGAGTTGTATATCAAACGTTTGCGGCTACAAATAATCCCAAAAAAAAAAAAAGGAATTTTTTTTTACTTAGGTCGCTTACCCATGGATTATTTGTAGCCGCAAACTGTCGAACCATCTCGCTGTTAGCAGCCATCTTTCCTTGTCAAGTCAACTCCCGCAGCGGGGAAAAGAAAGGAAGAGGCAGCCTGCGAGCCTGCGCCCAGGGCAGCAAATCCAGATATTACAGATACAAATCCTTTTACGCATTTGTGCATCTCACACGGCAGAAGTGTAGCAAAAATCACGTGTGTAAAGAGAGTCAACCGAGAAACCGCTGGACTTGTAACCAATGATGTGTCTGTATTACTGGGTGTC
>NW_015150593.1:105734-111289 GCF_000732505.1 Cyprinodon variegatus
CATTTAAAGGATGTAAACAAAAAAATTAACACACACAAAAAACTAGACAGTCTTATTTAAAATGAAAAAGAATACATACTTAAACAGAAATAAAACATAAAAATAATGATTATTTAAAGGTGAAATAATATCTTACAGATTTTACATATTCACTCATTTCAAAGGGATTTAACATCATGTTAAATTCATACTTCTAGTTCTGATTACATTCTTTTATTTTGATTTTATATAGATATTGAATAATGGACCCAGACATATAATTAAGTTTCAAAGACAGATATTGTTTCTAAATCAGAAAAAAAACAAAACATTTTGGTTTTCAGGAAAGAGATTTTAGATAGAAATTCTGGTATAAAGAGTTTGTGTTCAACTGTAACTCAAGGATTTCTTGTTACTATGAGACAAGCGTGGTTTTCTAAATGCAGATGAACTGATTGGATCCAACCTGATTCTAAGATAGAATAATGCCTTCATCTGTGTGATGGAAACACTTGATAAGAACTGAGACGTCAAACAAAGATGACTTTTATGATGTTAAGCAACATCAGGTACCAAAGGAAGAAATGCTGTTATAAAAACAAATGTGTGTTTGCTTTATTCTCAATAAGCAGAACATACTTATACATACTTAGTGGAGTAAAACGAATTCCATTATACAGTTTTACCTTCTAGGGGTCTTAAAGCGTAAAGGTAAGATGGGGTAAAAGCTGTAAATACAGGGAACTGGATCAGCAGATCAGTAAAACCATGACATATCAGCAGGTCATTGTGAAAACAGGGGGTTGGACCGCTTTGCTTTGCTTTGCTGCTGAGGCGGCTTTAAGAGTCTTGGCTGCACAGAGATTCTCAAATTCCACAGGCTGCAAGTCAAAACACCAATGGTGACTCGTTCTAGCATGAGGCTGCGCCCATCCCCGCCCACAGCAGCAGCTAAATCAGGCCGTGGCTACAGACGGACCATTCACTCCTTAATCAAGTTAAAGGTGCTAAAGCTGAAAAGCAAAGTGTTTATTTTGCACTTTTTTTTTTCTCTAAAAATAGCTTAGCGCATTACGTCCGTCATCCAACAGCTGACAGTTTAAATGTGTCAGCTTAGCCGTACCGCACTCAGGCAACCCGATTCATAGGTAATTATCTTGATCTGAATAATTTAAAGTAAAACCTTTGAGTGATGCTTCAGCCTGTGGGGCTTCGGTCTTAAAGAACGATGTGACACCTGCAGCAGAAGGGTTTTAATTCACAAAAGCTGCTGCAATTACTTTAAAGTGTATAAATCTTACTGTGTGTTTGCAGAAATCTCATTATGAAATACTGTATAAACTATGGTGCCAGCCATGAAAAAAGTGATGCAACACAACAACCGAAGTTAGAAAATAAAGATTATAGAGCCTAAAGACACACAATGCATTTTCAGTACCAAGCGAGTGTTCATAACCTTGAACTTTTTCATGTTATCACTCTGCAATTTATGTCTTTTATTGGAAAATTGACAAAGCATCTAAAAAAAAAGAGAAAAAGAAAACATGGATCTCAAAATAATTAAGAATCTGAGAAGTGTGGTGTGCAAAAAAAAGTGAAAAAACAAACCACTGGACTTTATTTTCCAAGTTTGAAGACATTTCACTGGACATGCATATGTATTTATTTAGACCTCTATTGGGTCGATACTTTCCAAGCCATTGTTTGCAGCTTCAGGTCTTTCAAGTATTTTTTTTAACTGTTCTTTGCAAAATATTAACCTTTAAATCCCATCTGGTACGGACCATCTGTGAACCTCTAGTCAAATGAAGTTAAGTTTTGACTTTGACAAGTTGATTATGGAACATGGTTGGATCCATTCTAGTAAAGCTGTATGGTTGGTCCCATGCACTGGAAAAAGTTGATTTTTTCTTAAAATAAGTGTATTTGTTCTTGGATTTATTAGGTAAAAGAGAGATTTTGCCAAGGAACAAGACAACTTACACTTACATTAAGAAAACACAATTGCATTGTCTTACTTTAAGTGCATTTTATCTAATTTTCTTATTTTAAGAGCACAAATACTAATTCCATTGGCAAACTATCTCATTTACCTACTCAAATTAAGCGTAAATACACTTAATTTAAGACATTTCTACTTATTTTCACACTTTTTCCAGTGTGTCTAACAGTGAGGAGACTCACTACAGAGAAAAGGTCCATAATCTGGCCTGACGCTCCAGACATAACCTTATCCTGAACAATATTTAGACCAAGGAGGACAAACTGGGCTACTGGAGATCCAGAGGGTCTAAACACGCTGCCCTCTGCATAAATGAGACGGACACAAATTAAAGCATACTGTGTCTCAATCCTCTTTCCCACTGAAAATAGCGGTTGTTAGCGGTTCATCCCGAGCCATCATGGCTTTGTCAAGCTGCTGCCTACCTTTGTGAAGCAGGAAAAAGACTAAAACAAAGTGAATCCAGTAGAACTTTTTATTGCCTACCTGGAATGGGTGACAATATTTGAATAAACTTTTGGCTCTCAAGATGGTATCTTTGCCCTATTTGTTGGTACTTGCCGATACCGATACCACCATTTTCCAGATGGATTTGCGCCGCATATCCATCTGGAAATCTTTCGTTAAAGTAATTTTGGGAAGGGGCGAAAATACTGGTTAGCTGATTGGCCTATGTTGGTGATAGACGGGCCAAATAAACCAATCAGATCAACGAAGCATATGACGTACTAACAGAGCGACGACGAAAACACAACCACAAGCCAGGCTACTCTTGCCGAAACCAGTCGGGAGAAGAGCAAAAACATCTTTTCCTCTGAGAAAAGCCTCCAGAGCAGTGTTTTGCTCTTCTTTCAGTGAAGAAATACTCTGTAATTCCGATAAAACTTGCTCGATAGCCCCGCTAACGCTAGTTTCATCGGCTGAAGCCACCATGTTCTTTAGACTGAACTGTCGTGCTTCTCGTTGCGTCACACCTCAACCCGCCTCAAAGCCAACGCTGATTGGACGTTCGTTTGGTGAACGGCTCCAAATTTTCTTTAACGGAGAGTCTCCAGACTGATCTGCGAGTGAAACCTTGAAAGCTCGCGAGATCAGGATGGTCTCACGAGGCTACTGGATCGGGGCCCTGCCTGATACTGGTATTGGTGCAATACTAGTTTGAACCACTTCTATTACAGAAACAGCACATGAACTTTCAATTCAAAACAAAAAGACCCTTTTCTTAAAGGCAGTTTTCTCCACATAGTCCAATATTTACATCCCATCCCACCTTTACACACACTAAGAGACATAAACATCCCTGCTGACAATCAAACAGACCACCAGCCTGTATTATACTCATACTCACAAGCTGTACTTTATGTAAATAAATAGCACTATATTTCTGTAGGGTGTGCTACCTCTTATGTTTTTTCTTCTGGTGTTATATTTTCTCAAACGGAGCTTTTTTTCTTTTTACTATGCATGTTTTTCATTCCTATCTGCATTCTAAGTGTCCATTTTGCAACTGGTGTCTCAACACAATTTCTTAAAGGTTTCCTGATGACTAATGATTCTTGATTCTCTGGAAGTTCATGCTCAGGCAAAAAAATAAAAGAAGAAAAAAACAACCCGTAAATAAACAAAATGGTCTCAACTTAACTCTTCTTCTCATTTATTGAGGATTGCTCAGTGGCGCAGTGGGTAGCACTGCTGCCTTGCTGCAAGAAGGTTCTGGGTTTGATTCCTGGCCTGGGGTCTTTCTGCATGGAGTTTGCATGTTCTCCCTGAGCATGTGTGGGTTCTCTCTGGGTACTCTGGCTTCCTCCCTCAGTTCAAAAACATGACTGTTAGGTTAATTGGCTTCTCTAAAGTCCCCTAAGGTGTGAGTGTGTGTGTGAATGGTTGTTTGTCCTGTTTGTCTCTGTGTTGCCCTGTGATGGACTGGCCACCTGTCCAGGTTGCCCATTGACAGCTGGGCACCAGTTTGCACCAGCACCCCTTGTGACCCCACTTGGGATAAGTGTGAAAGAAAATGGATGGATTGATGGATGATTAGACAGTACCCTGTTAGATGGGAGATATTCAACCTTAATGACCTAACTGTCCTTTAAAAGCATAACAACTTGATTTTAAACAGTGTTCACTGTATTTCTTGGACTTTACTATGCAGGCATCCATTCTTCTCATCTTTAAGTAAAATCGTAGTTTGTAGGAGGCTGTGTGACACCGCAGCAGATTGGGATTCTGGGCAAAGAAGGACTTTCTCAGCAGCAAATCATGCTAAGACTGGAGGTTTCTAAGGGGACTGAACATGGCTTGAAAACAGTTGGTTCAAACAGAATCGGTGGTATTTCAAGCACGATCAAGCACAGCAAAACTGAGCATTTAGAGGATTAAAACACCAAGCTCAGTTTGCATATGAACAAAGTGGGAATGCAAAAACAGACTTTCTTCAAAAAGAAAAAGCTTCAATCATCAAAAGTCCTGCAAAAAACACAATGGAGTCTCATTAGACAAATAGTGTCAGTAAATCTCTTCTTTAGAGGGGAAAAAAGGCTAAACTCACTGAATTAGACGTCGCACTCCTGCAGCAACAGACTCAAACGTCCTAGGAGGTTAATGGAACAAAACGTCAGCGCACATTTAGTTCACAGCTAACAGCGAGAGTTAACAGAGGGGTGAATATGAGGCGACTAACAGAGAAAATGTTAATACAGAAACTCAAACTCACCGTTTAAAAGAATGGAAACAACAGATGATTTTCTGCCTCATCACGCCTAAATTGTTTCTACAGATAAAGATTGCTTTAGAAAAAAACTGATCTCTGACACTGTTTGTAATATTAAAGAGCTGAAGGAACTTTTCTCGACCGATAAATACAGGTTGCACTCCATAATTAGATATATAACTGGTGATAATGTGTTCATTTGCATTGGTTAAAGTGTAAATAAGAGCAATATTTAAATTGAACTGAAAACAAAACTGAGTTGTCTGATTAATTGAAGAGATGTCTAGAATTTCCTTCACAGAACAATAAAAAGCAACCGTATGCTTTGTTACATGGATGAACATATGCGATTATGAACTCAAGGAGCGGGGAGGCAAAAAATTAGTAAAAATGTCTTTTCATCAGAAATATTAGAGTCAGTGAACATGCAGGTTCTCCACATAATTGTCATCGAGATCACTGAGTCTGGGAGCGGCCATTTGTGCCCAAATATAATAACATCTCTCTCCTGCCATCTTCCAGCAGTAACGTCACGGTGCGGTAAGCCTTGCGCCATTCTACGGTGGCCCTGAAGTGCAAACTGCAGCTACAAATCTAAAAGCGCAACTACATTAAGGAAAATACAATTACATTAACCTACCGGAAAAGGTAGGTACCAGTGGGAAACATGAGACATAGCTGATTGGACGACGGCGCCGTTTGACCCTTGAACCGGAAGTCATTCTGCCTGCTGCGGCTTTTGAAAACATGGATATTGTCGGCGCCCCAAACATAGCTGCCGTTATCCAGGAATATTTTGAGTTAGGACAAACGTCCGAGGTGATACTGGATATGCTCAAGACTAATCACCAAATTTCAGTTTGT
>NW_015150593.1:112899-116032 GCF_000732505.1 Cyprinodon variegatus
GATCTGGTTGAACTGTAAAGTACCTTGAGATGACATGTGTTGTGAATTGGCGCTATAGAAATAAACTAAATTGAAATGAATTGAATATGACCGGACTTTTCCTTTAATTTTCAAACCTTGCCATAAAAATCACCCAACCGGATTATTTCTCGACCTCGATTGAACCATTCTTTGATCATTCTAACACATTGAACAGCTTTCCCACCCAATGATGTGAGTTTTCTCTTACAAACATCAGAGGCTTTCAGAGAACATGCCGAGATCAAAGACACAAAGTGAATTTTATTTAGAAAGTAGCCGATTTCTGAAGCTAGCATTTCAATCAGTGGTTATCAGGTTAAAGAGGGCTGAATACAACTGAAGCAGCAATTTTCTGATGTTCTTGGTTAATTTTAGATGTATAAAGACTTTATCATTGCAGTGTAATGGGTTTTATGTGTTGTGGATGTGACTGCTCAGTCAGCTGGTGCTTTTCTACCTCCAGTTGACATATTCTGCTAATTATCAGAGCATAAAGCATCCCGGTTCTCCATGTTCTTGCATACTGGTGTGCATTAGGCGGGTCATCTCAGCCCCTTTTCTCGATGCCTCCCTGAGGACAAGCAGGGAGTGGAACTGTTTATGCATGTGGTTTTCTTTCGCTACCGCTCAGTAGGAGCAGAAGCCTCATGCAGAGGACAGTCAAGCGCTCTGACTCCTGACGCCCCTCTCACCAACCTCCGGCTTTGTGGCTCAGCGGGCAGAACAGTCATCTTGTAATTTGAAAGTTGTGGGTTGAATTCTAGCTTCCTCTTGCCATGTGTAGATTTGCCCCTTATTGGTCGTGTGATTGGTCGAACGTGGACAAAGTGTAATAGTTAATCTATTGGACGGCCTGAATCTAAAAGTATTTATCATTTTCCTCCGACTTGCAATCTCACAGCCGTTCGGAGCACCAGCAGGTAATATTTTGCACCTCAGTGACAAAAGGAGAGAGCGTGGGAGTGTAGGTGGAAGAGGAAAGAGCCAAAGACAAGAAGGAGTGGGCAGATAGAAATGGTTCCTTTGAGAGTGGATAAACATGTGAACACTTAGTACTTCCTGTCTCTGTCCGACTCTGAGTGGGCAGTTAATGAGTCTGAAAGCCTCGTCCTTGGCACCTGTCAGCCAAGATGGAGGTAAAATATCTGGTGCAGGCCACAGTAGAAAAGAATCACTTTATTTCTCTTTAAAAAGGTAATAGTTTTTTGGAGTTACTACTGTTTTTTTTTTGTTTCTATTCAGCTCCATTATTTTGAGGTATGTGTTTAACAAAGTGAACATGACAGCTGGTTTGGACACTCAAACTATTGTGCACTTCAAAGCTCTGTATGATTATCCTGACAAAGAGAATAAAGCTTAACCAATAACACTTAAATTGACTGGTTTTACGGCTTTCTATTTAAGATTCAGCATACAAAACCCATGCCTTTAAGGTCTGTTATTAGACTAATCTGTATATTTATTGTATAAATACTGATTGCACTACCCAAAGGGATCCTCTTTCCTGATTCTCATTCAGAAATCTCCTTAAAAGAAGATCCAAGCGACTGCAGAGAACTGTTTTCTAGGAATCAACAGATAAAGCCTAAAATTCAGCTTTTAGTCCTGCACATGTTCTCACACTGAAACCTTTACATTTGATCACTGCTGCACTTTATGGAATGGAAATGTTCTAAAAGCTGTACAAAACCCAATTTTGTTTACAATAAAAGTTGTCTGACTTTAGAAAAACCTTTAACTCGGGTACATTTGGGATTATTTCTCATCAATAAATAACTGCTTTTACATGACCTGAAATTTTATTAAACCTCCTCTAACAATTAAAAAATGTGATTAGTTTTAATTTGAATTTAAAAACAAAAATATTGAAATAGTAGCACGTTTTCCCAGGGATAAAAATGTAGCATGACCCAGAAATCCACTGTTTGAAACGGGTAACCTGCTATTTAGATGAAACACTAAAATATGGTATCTTATAAGTGCCAAATTTAGTGACTTTTCTCTGCTTCTGGAGACTTTGGCGACAGCATATAAAAGCACCAAACTCTCCAGAGCAAGTAGATTGGTAACCCCGCCTCCTGCTCTCCTTTATCTTGTCTGCTGTCATGATTCATGCAGCTATTATTTCATCCAAATGAAAAATGTAGAACAGATAAGCAGATCATGGCTTGTCTACAGTGAAAAGAAGGACTGGGTTATTTACTTTACCTTTTGGAAACACAGGAAGGAGCAATCAGCTAAGTTAGAATGGGCTTAGTGATTGGAAAAACTTTGATTCCTTTTGAGACAGCATGAAAAGTCAGCTGAGCACATTGCCAAAATGATAAGAAAAGACAAAAGAGAACAGCAAGAAAAGGGACAAGAAGAGAGGGAGTAAAGGTAGAACAAATATTGGATGTCTATTCTATAAAAATTTCTGTATCTGTATAATGAGTCTGTTTTATTGGGTTGTCTTCTCAGTTCAGGGGGCCCCCTGCCTGTCTTTGCCCAGGGCCCCAAATTTCCTAAATCCGCCCCTGTATCCCGCAAACTTTTTGGTTTTGAGTTGCTGTCCAGATGAAATGGTGGCGTTACCAACATTTGAAACCTGCTCCCAGAGCGGGAAAGTCTGAAGCTGGACCCCCCATGGCGAATCTGTGCGGAAAACCTAAATCCACCTAACCAGCTACAAACTGGTGTGTTTGTGCATGAAAGCCAACATAGATCTCCACTCTACCTCAACATGCTTGCAATGGCAAAAAAAATAAAACAGTAATGGTGGCTATCTGTGTTTAAATTGTTTTAGAAGCCGATCAATCTATTGTAGATTTGACACCACTTTATTTTGTTTTTCCAGGGTGTTTATGTGGACTGCATTGTCTTCAGTTCACACACTAAATGCTGGTGATCGGCCTGTTTTCCAGTGTAGTCCTGTTTCTCTGACAGTAGCTACGTTTACATGCGCAAACTTTCCCCGATCCGATCCAAACCTTGGTTGATCGGAAATTCAAAATCTCCGTTTACATGGACACTAAATGAAATGATCCGATCATGACGTGTGTATACATGTACCAAGCGTTGGATCAGATTAAATCTTTTAAGCATGCGCAGAACTTCCTGCCAAACTTGGCAG
>NW_015150593.1:120864-122840 GCF_000732505.1 Cyprinodon variegatus
AAAAAAATCGTGATAAAATCGAGATCACAATAATATAATAAAAAAAATCGTGATATTTTATTTTTGCCATATCGCCCAGCCCTAATTTGGAGTAAATCTATGAAATGATGTCCTGCCCAGAGTAGACTTCACATGACTGACAGCCAGTTTGATAAAAAAAAAAAAGCTCTTTCAAATGGTAGCACATAGACAGATGGTTGAACAGCTTTCTTTGACATCCCTCCCAGTGAACTCTGTATTGCAGAGGCTCTTCATTCACTCTGCTCTCATTTTCAGTGGGTGAGGTCGTTAGATATCATGTCACATATCCTGTGGATAACTGTCCCTTTCCCTGTTGTCAGTGGGAGTACGGTGTCTTTTCTCTGCCCCAGCTGGTGGCTATGTTCCTTTTCTCTGAGCTCCAACATTGGAAGAACTCCCTGCAGGGAAGCAGCACCAAGTGTTTTAATGCAGCCTCCGCCCCTCTCTGAAATGGAATCCTTTTTTGCATTATTTATGTAAGAAGCTTGGTCAAAGTACTTTGGAAAGGACTGATTACCTAGTACTACATGTGTGACGTTTTTAAGGTTTTTCTGTGATATTAATAGATTGTTATTGTTAACAGTTGGTATCTTTAGTATAACATTTAGGAGCGCTTGAGTAACTTTGAAGGGCAGGGGGAGTAGCAGAGAGCATGGATGTCTTTCTGTAACATTTGTTGGATCCAGCCGGTTGATGAGCTGTTTGGCTTTTTGCTTGGGGTTGAGGTCATTGTCCGTACTTACACGTCCTCAATAGCTGCAGGCTCCCTGCTGAACCTTATTCGTATTCAGTTATTCCTCAGCTTCACTCAATTGAAAGCAATAAGTCCCTTTCAGTTGTCACAGCTGGCAGCAACTGCAGAGGACTTAAATGGGGTCCAGAGGTAAATGCATTGTTTTTTTTTTTTATTTCCTCAGCTGTAACCTTGTAGTTTTTAAGTCATTAACAGCTTTATTTCTTCCTCATTCTCTGGTGCAGTGGAGTTGTGCTTAGTTGTTTTCTTGATCATGCACTGCCTCTGTCAAGACTTGTTAAAGAATGAGCTGGAGGAGGTGCAATTACACTCTGAAAATGGTTGGGATAAAAAGACACCTATTCAGGTTATGTTGCATAGCAGTAGAGAGTAGTTTGCCTTTCAATAACTGAAGACAATAGAGAGAATTGCTACCTGTGCTGCATTCAGTGTAACTCCAAAGTTATATGCTGGAAATAATAAAAAACAAAAAAACAAAACAAAAACAAACCTAGATTTTTTTCTATCTGCAAGTAGGAAAGGACATTTCACCAACTATCAGTTGTTACACTCTGCAATCATCCTTTTGCAATACATGGTAACATAGAAATAAAATATTACAGGTGAGATGTACATATCTATGTAAGATTTAAGACACAAACTACAAGAAATGCAAATAAAACTGTAAGACAAGTCCGGTTTAAATCCATTTTGAATCAAATTAAAATCTTCAAAAACATATTTTTTTTCTGCATCAACTATTTCACAACATATTGACAGTAGGGGTGTGCCTGAAAAGGTTGTGTTTACTTAAGTGTTAGTTTGAATATAGTTAAAAACCTAGTAGTTCTTAGAGTGTAGCCACATCCACACATACCTTAAAAAACATACCTCAGTGACATAGTAAGGCCCCATAAGCTCCTTCAATGCATTTTTGTTTTTTGCACCATGTTTTTTTTTCTCCCAATGTTTACATTTGATCACTTCTGCACTTTAAGAAAATGGAAATGTCATGAGAGCTGTACAAAACCAAATTTCATTTTGTATACCCTATGTGCAAACAAAATGACAATAAAGTCATTTTGTAAGCAGAGACTTAGACTTAGGGCGTTTCTCACTTCACGAGAACGCGAGTACGTACTCGCGTTCTCGTCAAGTCCGTTCTTGGCGAGAACGCAGGAAGATCGGACTTGACGAGAACGCGAGCACGCAAGCACGTATG
>NW_015150593.1:125590-128399 GCF_000732505.1 Cyprinodon variegatus
GACTTTAAATTGGATGTTATTTCTCTTTAATTGGATTTCCCTTTTTTATTATTATTATTTGGTTTTTATTTGTATTTTTAGAAGAACAGATTAATTTCTGCTTTCTAACAAACCAATCAGAACCAACCCCCCCCTCGCGCTCCAGCTCTCCCTGCTTCATTACTGTGTTGTGCGCGTGGGGCTGAAGATGGACCGCGCCGGACCTGCTTTACATCCGGGCTGTGACATCATCGCCTCTCTGCTTCCATTGCGTCCTCACTAGTGGCGCACGCGGCGCAGCAGAGAGCAGTGAGCGCTAGCTTCCCTGCCCCGCGAGCACATCAGCAGCAGCAGCAGCAGAGGACCCTCAGCGCTGTTTTTAACAGCAGACGCTTCTCTAAAGTATCCAGCTGCTCTCTTCAGCCTCCTTCTCTCTGGATACAGACTGTTTTTTTTTCCCTCGCCGCGCTCTAATTGAACCTCGGACATCCTGGACATTTCGTGGAGCGTTTTTCTTTGTGAGTACCGACAACAACAGGGGGCGTTAATTGTATTGATGGTGATGGTCGCTGCTAGCAGAAAGCTACGGAGATGAGCCCCTCGGTTGGTTAGTCTGTGATGCGGTGATTCCTCAGCTCGTACCAGGCCCCTGCTTAGCGTTTTGTTTCTGACATGGCTTTGCTTTGTGTACAAACAGCCGGATTTTTTTTGTCCCGCGGTCGCCAGAAACACCTGGTTATTCTGCTGACTGCGTTATCCTCCAGGCTCGCTTTATGCTTTATGGCATAAACGCCTTTTTTCCCACATATTTGAACCTTTGCGCTCGTTTTAATCACTCTTTTACATTAAGTTATCACATTTCTAAGCTTAAAACATAATATTGTTTTTAATTTATTTATGATTCAGTTTATTTTAATCAGCATTTACCTACCTGCAGTGCTTAGAAGGATGAAAAATAATCGATTTGAACTGCATTTATTGGGTTTTTACACAGAAAATGGCTTTATTTTTGTTTTTATTTTGCTGTTAATTCACATCTGGCTTAAGTCTCCATTTGAATCCCTGCAGATAAAATTAATTTACAGTTTGCTGCTGTCGAAACTGAAGTGTTTGCCATCCCATAACTGCAAGCAGCCCTGAAAACATTGCAGCCCCCTCCTCCCCAATGACTCCATTCCAGTAATCTGCATCAGATCCCAGTTCTTTTTCCTTACAACACTGAAATGCACATTGCACTGTGGTTTCTGGTGATCTTTTAAAGCTTGCATCGCTTAATCACAGTCAGTTAGGCTGTAATTATAGGGTATTTAACTACCATCCCTGCACTAGAGCAAACTGACCTCTTGTTAACCTGCCACATACACATGGCATTCATGGCACAGAGTAAGTTGCTTTATAAAAGCTGTTTTGGTTTTGTGTTTTAGTCCATAAAACCTGGAAAGAAGTAAACAAGCGATCAGCTGAACCTGTTCCTGGTGTTTTTGGAGGATGTTTTTATAGACGCTTTACTCCTCAGCCGTCATGCATGAGCTGTGGTCATGCGCTCATCCAGAATCATCTGGAAAACAAGCTTTTGTATTTCGCCAAATGCTCTAAATTGGGTGGGACTGGGTTAATAAGGAGCCTTTAATTGGCATAATTTAATACTGAATGTTTGTGGAAAGCTTAAGGAGGATTTAGCCAGTCAACTAGAAAGCCTTAAATGCTGTAACATAGAGATTTTAACATAAAGTTATACGCGTGTTAAGTGAAACAAACATTTTCAGTTCTGCATAAATGGAAATGTGAGGTTTATTTCAGTTTGATACAAAAACAGGAATCGTCACCGAAAGAAATTAATTCTTCCTGTTTCAAGAGGCCAGCTTAGAGGGACTGTTGTGGATTTTCCTTTAATTTAAAAATATGTATATATTTTAAACAATGTAAGCAGTCAGTCCCTTCAATTCAGTTGTAAGAATCTAGTTCACCTCTTTACCAGTTCATTTTCTTCTTGTTTTTGTACCTATGTGCTGCCCTTCTGTCCTTTTCATGGCTCCTTACTAATCATGAAGTACCCATGTAATGCACTTTTTGTTTTGGTATTTTTCAGTTTTTTTTTTTTTATATTCTTCTAAGCAATTATTGAGTTAAAATATTTTAAAGAATGCTCTAAAGTTATGTCAAATTAAAACCAATTATTACTGAAATATGAAAACTTTGGTGCCATATTCTATCAATTTGACAGATGAGGACCATGAATTCAACCAATATAATTCTGATCAAACCCCTGTTGGTTGAGTTTGAGACATACAGTATAGCCAAGTTTCCCTACATATCGCAAAAATGTTTTAAAACATTGCTAATTAAAGGAGGTATGAAATTTACAACTGGTTGGTTTCAGCTGGAACATGGTTGATATAGAATCTACGGTATGAAGGGCTCCATTTTATAACCAAAAAGATCAGTAAAACCAAACATGGAAAATTTAGGAGATGTTTGAGTAACACTTATCTTTATTACCGATTTATTAACGGGTCCTTGAAGTTGCTGCAAGACATCCTGTCTGTGAAGAGCACTGACACTAAGATGGACCTGTAACATCTTAAAAAGAAATAAAATAACACCAGTCTGCAAAAAGCTCTGTGGTTCGTGTCTGTACTTCTTTAAAAAACAAAAACAAATTGTCATGATTTAATTAAAGGTCTGACCCAAAATGCAGAAGACCAAACAGAGATACCCGGGAAAAGTTTAACAGGTTTATTAAGAATATAGTGATGAATCCAGTGCTACTCAGAACACTGTCAAACCGGAACTGGAAGGTGAGGGGAAGACACTGCGGTTAGTTCAGGCT
>NW_015150593.1:128536-133010 GCF_000732505.1 Cyprinodon variegatus
TGACAGGAAGAGAGACGCGGTTAAAAAGTAAAACACATCCGCTTTGAGGGAAAAATGAAATCTGACACTGACACTAAGATGGACCTGTATCATCTTAAAAACAAAATAACACCAGTCTGCAAAAAGCTCTGTGGTTCGTGTCTGTACTTCTTTAAAAAACAAAAACAAATTGTCATGATTTAATTAAAGGTCTGACCCAAAATGCAGAAGACCAAACAGAGATACCCGGGAAAAGTTTAACAGGTTTATTAAGAATATAGTGATGAATCCAGTGCTACTCAGAACACTGTCAAACCGGAACTGGAAGGTGAGGGGAAGACACTGCGGTTAGTTCAGGCTCAGTGGGAAATTAGATTATTTGGCTTGAATTGGAGGAATAGGTTGCAGACTCACATCTCCAGAAAAAATGTTTCCTTTATGGAATCCAGTCTGTGTGGAATGTTCCAGTGATTGTCTTGTTTGGTGTTGGGCGGACGGAGAAGCTGACTGCCACTCAGCTTTCCTGCGGTACTTGAACGGGCTGTGGTGCAGATGAAACCTTTGCTCAGTGTGAAGCTCAAACAACCTCTTGGGGAAAGTGGATCCTAACCTCCTGTTTGGAACCCCAGCTTAGTTAGAAGCTCAGTTGATCCCTCCAGAGAGAGAAGGTTCGAAAAAATCCAGTTTGCAGGATGACTTCCTACCGGGAGGCGAAGACAAAAACAAAGTTAAGACTCTGGTTGACAAAAACTCAGCTTGGCTAGAGAACCCCAAACTGGCAAAACAAAAACTTAGGTCAGACTCTGCTAAACTAAGCATGGCTAGAGTACCCTGTATTGGCAAACACTCTGTGGCAGTCAGCAGCTTAAGAACCCTCCACAGGTAATGAGGCAATGAGCTGCCGGTGTGCAGGGAGACCCAATGAGGACGGGGCACCACCTGGTGGAGGAGGAAAGGAAACACAAAAACAGACCACACAAACTGGATTCCTGACACAAATGCTAAATGTTTAGAGGAAAGTGTGCTTAAGCATCTCTCAATAGATGTCAGGTTAAGGATGGAATCAGAATCAGGACCTTTAGATTGTTTTCCTTGGTTGTTAATCGAGCAAACTGCTCAAATATTGACATTAAACAAAAGTCCAGGAAATTTCATATGCACAGTCATGACTGTTTGTTTGAACTAATATAGATTCAACATTTTTCAACACGTAACATGGACATATTCTCTTGTAAATGCTGCAAACTTGACCACAGGGCTGTAGCTGTTCTGCTAGGAAATGACGATTCTTGCTATAAAACGCAAAAAGAAAACATTTTCTTTATTTAAAGATAATAAACTACCTCATGACAAATATGTAGATGTGTAGCCATATGAAACATCACTACCTACTTTGTTTTTGCACATAAAAATGTAAAAAAAAAACATAAATTTATATTGAATTATATGAGCAATAAGCAATAATTCACGATTTAAGATAGATATAAAAAACAAAGTATAGCTCCTCCCTGCCCAGAGAGAAGAACGTAGTAAACAAAGATGATCGTTTGAGAGCTGTGAAGTTATGAGTTAATTAGCTCTTCACCACGCATGTTTATGTAAAAGGTGATGCTGCTTACCTGTGTGTTTATCCTTCACAGATATTAGCCCTTAATGTCTAAATCTGCTCTGTTGTGCTTTGGTAGTTGTTATGAACAAACTCAGTTTCTATAACAAGAAGTTCTCAGCTAGGAGAGTCTAGCCATACAGACTACAAATTAGGGTTCTTTTCTGTATAACAGCAGCAGACCTATAAGCAAAATGTAGATATTTATTCCTTAGAATGAGTAGGACTTCATGCAGACATTTGTTTTTGACAATGCTGTCTTTATGCAAGACTGTAGTCGTCTTTAATGGAGCTTAAAATTGACCACTGAGTAGTTAAGAAGGGGAAGTGTTAGAGGCACTGAAAGCAAAGATGGAAACTTGGACCTTTACAGATGGGAAGTTGAGTTTTGGTTCATAATTTTCAAACTTTAAGGAACCCTGACTTTAGTCACACGATGAAGAGCTGCTGACGGGCGTCAGGTCAGCAGGGGTCACAGAGCGGCTTCCTTCACAGGCATTTAAAGGTGTCATCGTTAACAAGTTTTAATAAGAATAATCTGTGTACATTTAAAACTTTAATTAGTGAGGGGAGAATTTATTTATAGGTATACTGATATGTCTTTATAAAAAAGCTAAAACCCAGAACCAACCAAATCCAACTTTACGACAGAAAATTGTGTCGTACAGTTTGTGGCGTTTTGAAAGTCAACGGGGATGGTCACACCCGAAATGATTTTCTGCAGGGGGGCTTGGATAGCTCTGACTGAAATAGATCCCAGGTCTGTTTTAGTCGGACTACGCAGCAATTCAGCAGAAATTTCACGGGTCTGACAGGAAGAGAGACGCGGTTAAAAAGTAAAACACATCCGCTTTGGGGGAAAAATGAAATCTGTTAATCGCACGGGGAAAGAGTCAGTTTTTGCAGCACTTTATAGGTCTGCTGTATGGGACCACTTTGCATTTAGAGTGACCTACGATGACAACAAAAAAAAAGCCGGGAAAAAAAGGCAAAAAGGGGCAAACAATGGGCAAAAACGTTTGGTTAAGCCAAAAACAAAAACAACAAAAAGGCAAGCCAAACCCCAAAACCCCACATACTCTGTGGCAAAGCCTACAGCCTCCACTGTGGCTCCCGTCCGCTCCGCCCTGAGTTCCTTGTAGATCGTAGAGGGCATGCGCCAGATGATTAAATTCAAAGCAGCAAAACATGCGGAAATGATCCAGGGTTTCCGCGGATCTTTAAAAATAATTACAATTATTTACCTTTTTTGGATTTTTATATTAATTTCATAAATTTTTATGGGATTTTGGTGTAACAATCAACATATACTGAACCGAATCGAAAACCGTGACCACGAAACCGTGAACCGAACTGAACCGTGGATTTTGTGAACCGTTCCACCCCTAGTGAACATTGTCTATCTGTTCTGGATTGAGATGCTGCACAGATTTATAAAGTGGGGCTTTGCTTTACAGCTGCAGCATTTTTATTTTATTTATTTAATTATTTATTTTTATAGCTTTTCTATCCAAGTTAAATGTGGGGAAACTGTTTTCATTTGTGCATAGCACAGAGACAGAAGTGAAGAAAATCTGCACAGATCTGCTCACCCTGCCTAGTCGCAGCCTCTCTATACGCAGTCGTTAAAAAGTGGTATGCAGCCGATGTGTTCAGGCCTTAAACCAATGAACATTACAAGCCTCTTAATGAATTTACTGCACTTTTTGTCATTATCTGGTTTTTAAGTCTTAAGACCCACTTTTAGAAATACCAAAAAGCATGTTTTCATCACGAACCACGTGCCCAAGGTCAGTTATTTGGATAATAGTTGCAAGTTTTAATGGGGCTAAAATAAAATGGCAATAATTCTCTTTATTTCTCCATTAAATGCTTACTAATTGAAGTTTAAATATCGTGTTTACTTTCATGGTCTGTTTATGATTGCTGTGGCCAAGTCTAATAAGCTTTAAATCATTCAGAGAAGCTTCTCTAAATTCATCAAGGCCTTCCAGTGGGACTGTTAGAGTCCGAGTCGGTTGACTTGTGTTTTATTCTCCTTGCAGAAAGCGGCCTGTTACTATGGATTCACGGATTGCTCGATGGGCTGTGTCACCTTGACCCACTTTACACATGGCCGCAGCTGCTTTGAACGAGATGCCAATTCAATTATACCAGAACAAAAAAAAATAATCTGATTTGTTGCCCAGATTGCCAGCTGTATTCTGTTGTTGAATACAAAGGTGAAATGTTAAAGGAAGAGCAGCTGAAGGAACAACCTAATCTATGCTTTCCCACATATTGACTCTTCATTGATCAATCATATAACTTAATATGTGTTGACATTGTGTTGTAAAGAAATATACCCATGTGTGGCGCCTTTTCTCATTGCAAAACTGCTTAAGGTTAAGGTGCCACAGTTTTATATAGGGCTGAAAACAATTAATTAGATTAGTCGTGATTAATCGATTATTGAAATAATCCTCAACTAATGTAGTAATCGATTAATCATTAACTGGAGTATACAGCGACCCAGTAATTATACCAACATTGTAAAAAAAATAGGTAAACATTTTGCATTTAAGATAAAAAAAAAGGAAAAAAAAAGCTGTCAATACATTCTATCCAGAACTCAAGTGGAAAAGTTTGAGTTTCACCTGGTTTAATCTAATAAAATTCTTATTTAAGGAATCTTTAGCTCCGATTATTAATCAATTTATCGAAAAATACCCGATAGATTAATCGATTTGTAAAGAAAATCGTTAGTTGCAGCCCTAGTAAATCTGAGATTCACTATTCGGGTTCCTCCTAACTGCGACCAATATTCTTCCTTTGAAACTTGATTAAACTCAAGAATTTAAGGCAAGGCAAGGCAAGGCAAATTTATTTGTATAGCACAATTCAGTACAA
>NW_015150593.1:135131-136986 GCF_000732505.1 Cyprinodon variegatus
AATTTTTTATTTCAAGTGGCATTAAAAAGTCTTAAAAAGTCTTGAATTTAACTTGCTTTATGCTGTAGGAACCCTGCAAAAATATGCGTTTTTAAAACCAACATTAAGATTTACCAGGATATGGATAAACAAATGACTACTGAGACCAAATGTTGACTCAAGTGAGCCAAACTTTCTTACAGTCCAATATGGTTCAAAAATAATAATTGTTAATTTACCCATTTAAGATCTAGAATTCAAACCTGCCGGTTTTTAACAAATGTCTTAATTTGTTAAGACATTTTCATTTCATAAATGCCTTTATTTAAAAAAAAACAAAAAACAAATCAGGGTTAAAATCGAACCTTTGTTCACCAGGCATAAACAAATCTAAGACAATTTTGTTCCATGCATTCTGTGCAGTATAACAGAAAAATGAAGGTGTCAAAAACAAAACATAAAAAGAGCTACTTTATCAAATCAAACGCTTTCCTATTGTTTATTTTATTAAAAAATGTTTTAAAAAATGAAGGAAAACTTTACCAAATTCACACCCTGCCTTTTCATTACCATACATCACTATTTGGTTCCAGCTTACTTCCAGTTAAAGAGGTAAAAAAATGAATTTGTACTAAAGATGGACTGGTGCGGATACTGACTATGTTCAGTCTAACCGACGCCTCATAAGCCCTGCAGATCGTTTGGGCCCAGTTCTTGAAGCCAGTTTTTCTTCCTCTTTAGTTTATGTGATCAAAATGACACAATGATTACAAATGTTACCCAAGTCTTAATTTAAGCAAAAAAATAAATATTTATATAAAAATCAGACGAAACATTATTAATAGAAAGCAAAAATGACGGGTTGCGGATGTATGTGATTCCTCTGACCCAGAGGCACGGCTGCTGAATGCAGATAAACCAGTGAATGGACGTACTATCAGCCAAATGATACACTAATAAAATGTATGAAATTATCTCAAGTTATCAGCTGGATCAGTCTGTCTGTTCTTTTTATCCACAGGTTTTTCCTTAAATACATCATTGTAGTTTATCTTTTTTAACAGATAAACATTGTAGATGATTTTAGGAGATCATTACCTTTTTCATCCAGATCCATAGCTCCATTTATTTTATTCTGATCCCATTTGGGCCAGCTGACTTTTAGAAAGTATGGCGGCGGCCTTTGGGCTGGTCAGATTTATCCTATTTTGAGCTATTAATTTTAATTTCCAATTCTCCCTATATATTTATATGGCAAAGAATATATATATTTTTCTATTTAATATTTGTAAAAATGTGTTGGTCTGTTAAAGTAATTCTCTTCTGAATCTGTTTCACTTTGGATTTCCATTTTACTAATTTAAATTCAACCTGAGCAGCAGAACAGATCCAGTTTTGTTTTTATCTAACACTGGGATGTTGAATAAATTTTTATTTCACGATATTCCCCCAAACTTAGCGCTGGCATTCATCATCTATTGCCAAAACTCAAAAAGCTTCTTCTTTATAGGTCCATCTCTAAAGCTCTTAGTTTATTGTGGTTAGGCTGCAGCTAGAGGGGTGCGAAGCATCAAAGAGCCACTCAAAGTAATAAAAGCTTACCCTGTAGAGTGCTGGGGTGACCCCCTCAGACCTTAAGCTCTTTAATGCTGCAGCTTTTGGCTAATGATTGTGGACAGCACCAGAAAACTGCCCAACCTCTCCAACTCTGCGGGGTGGTCGGCTATGTCTGCCCCTCCCTGTTACCACTTCTGTACACTTGAGGTCAACAGAGAGGGAACTCCCTGGTTCCCCTCACCCATTTCAACACAAAACAGCAACCTCTTCTGGAAACCGATGAGATGTTTCAATCCTGAACAAAGAAGCAATGCCCTCG
>NW_015150593.1:138289-141207 GCF_000732505.1 Cyprinodon variegatus
AAACTTAAAATACAAATTCATGGAACTACATATTTAGTACCATATCTGATAATGTACTCTGCAAAAAAATGAAATCTAAATAAGTCATTTCTTCTTAAAATAAGTGCATTTTTTCTTGAATTAAGGATTTAAGTGAGACACTTTGCCAATGGAACAAGACAATTTACGCTTAAAATAAAAAAACAATTGCATTGTCTTAATTTAAGTGCATTTTATCTAGATATCTTATTTTAAGAGTAAAAATACTAATTCCATTGGCAAATCATCTTATTTACCTGCTCAAATTAAGGTTAAATACCCTTAATTTAAGACATTTTTACTCATTTTGAGATCATTTTTGCAGTGTACCAATTAGGGCTGAAACAATTAATCGTGATTAATCGATTATTGAAATAATCGTCAACTAATTTAGTAATCTATTAATTGTTAACTGGAGAACAGCGACTGTAAAACCTGCCTTTAGCTGACAGAGGAACCGAATCAGAGCAACAATTATATCAAAGATGTGGAAAAATATGTAAACATTTTGCAATTAAGATTAAAAAAAAAAAAAAAACGTTTTCGTCCGTCAGTCTGCTCTATCCACAACTCCTCAAGTGGAAACATTTTAGTTTACCTGGTTTAATTCTGTTAAAAATCTTCTGTAAGGAACCTTCGGTTATTCGGTTATTAATCGATTAATAAAAAAAAAGGGACAGATTAATCAGTTTGTAAAATAATTGTTAGTTGTCAGTTTGACAACTTTCAGTTGAAGCGACAAGTTTTTCTATACAAAAGTTTAATAAAACAAAAATGGATAAGAAATCCATTTATTTTTAGTTAGATTGTTATTATGATTATGAGATTATTCCTTAAGATGCTACAATTGTGAATGTTACAATTATAAAACAACATTTATTCGCACATTATTATTCATAGATACAGTTAAAATTTAAAATGTAAACAAACCCTTTAATTTATTAGTAGTTTTCTTATAAAAAAAAGTGTTTTCCAATATTATATTCTTTATAAAACAAGATAAAACTTTGTTTAGTTTTCTTTCATGTCATGGAACGGCCTTATAATGTTTAATAGTCTTCCTCATACTATTATACATACTATTATTAGTATGATGAAGGAAAATAGATGGCAGCAGCTTTTTAACACGATAACTCAATATAATTTTCACTTTTAAAAAGTACAGAAATATTTAGAGCTGAACACAAAATCCAAGCAGAATAAGGAATAAAGATATGATGTGAAGCTCAGTTTATTTGCCCTTCATGTCAGCCTGGATGGTTGTTTACATTGTTCATGGTGGTTTTCATCACACCATGGAGGCCCTCGGAGCATAACCGACGTTACAGCTGATGATGCCGGAGCTCGCAGAGCAACATTTGCAGCGCTTCAGACTGTCATAGTGTGTCACAAGCCACTGGAAATAATACTATTCATTGCTCAGTGGGGCAATTGTCACATTGCATCTGAAAGCCCCTTAGCATCGCTCGCCGTAGGAGAAAAACAGAGCGACATGGGTTGCATTTTTGGAGCCCCCAGTAAGGACGGCCACAAGTCAAAGCCTGAATAGTGCCTTTTCATTGGGTTGGAGTTTCATAAGGTTGTATAACAGGAAAGCATAGATACTGTACCGCTATTCAGACACTTCTCCACAAAGTGAGCAACATCTTTGAAGCAAAAACGTTCTTATTTGCAGTCTGCTGAGTGTTTCTGTTTATTTTGTTTCAATTAAATACATAATTACTGCTTAATTAAGCTGTTGTTTTGCATGTAGTGAGTACGGGCTGTAGATTATATATAACAAAAGAGGGAAAAACAGTTTTTTAGACGGGTTTCCCTGCTGGAAATATATACACATATGAATTCAAGATCACAGAGTCTGGTATGGAAATATACGGTGTATCCAGGCTTTCCCTTTTCTCCATAAATTATTACCCAGCATATGTGCAGGGTAGGACAGGCATGCGTAAAGGATACCAGAGAAGTATGGTGCCATTGGTCTGCCCCCAGACCGCACAGTGTGCTCCGCTGCCAGCAGTGCCTCCTATAATTATAGAGCAGAATTTGGGAAACTGCCTCTATCCAGGCTAAACTGAAACTAAAACCCACATTTCATCTTTGGTATTTGCTCTTTTCAGTTTCTAAGAACCCCATATTTAAACATTTGTTATTTTTGGACTTATTCTGAATATCATTGAAAAAGAATCAGAGCACCGTGTTAGAGAAGAAGTAGCTCTAAACATTAGCGCCTAAGCCTGGTAGCTTTGCTCCTTTACACCTGCTTTATTTATATTAATTCAGATTTAATCTATTTATTCTTCTATCTGCTTGTGGAACTGTGATTCTTCAACCGACTGGTCAAATAACAGGCAAACCTAGGGCCCTATAAAATCCGTTTTATTTTTCCCAAATTCCATTTTTTCCGTTTTAATTAATGAGAATTAAGTTTTTTTACCCTTTACTGTTATTTCAGTCGTAAAAAGAATGTGCTTTTAATGTTAATGATTAAAATGTACACAAATAAAATAGGAATGACCTTAAATTTATAATTTATTGAGGTAAAAAAACACATTTCCTCAGTACTTTTACTGTATGATGCAACATAACACTGCACTCTAAGTACTAATGGTTATGAACCAATGGTTATAAATAAAAGTGCTCGATTAGTTTTTTCAAGTAAAAAAATAAAATAGTACCTCTCAATTTCAGAATTATAAAGTATTTCATAAAGAATCATATTTTCCATACAGCAAATTAAAGTGCATAAAAAACAAAGCAAAATACAGCAAGTATGTAAGCGTCGTGTTTCTCAACTTTTTCGCCGAAAGCGGAGCTGTGGAGACCCGCCCCGCCATTTTTTTCAATGTTTTGATGGGGGAGGGTGAGCGGAAATGACGGAGCGGGAGGGGTTGTGTCGCCCA
>NW_015150593.1:142214-144610 GCF_000732505.1 Cyprinodon variegatus
AGATGATTAAATTCAAAGCAGCAAAACATGCCGAAATTATCCATGGTTTCTGCGGATCATTTAAAATAATTACAATACATTATTCTTTGGGGGATTTTTTCATTAATTTCATAAATTTTTATGGGATTTCGGTGTAACAATCAACATATACCGAATCGAACCGAAAACCGTGACCACGAAACCGTGAATCGAACCGAACCGTGGATTTTGTGAATCGTTCCACCCCTAATATATATATAAAATAAAATCTATTCAGTATTTTCAAAAAAGTTAAATCCACTGGACTTTGTTTCCAAGTTTGAAGACGTTTCGCATCCCATCCAGGAAGCTTTATCAATTCAAAATGTCAGAAATAGCGTTGAGTTCAGTTTCTGACATTTTGAAATGAAAAAGCTTCCTGGATGCACAATAATAATTTTTCCCCCTATTTTAATGAAAACAGTGGGAGAATTAAAGTTGTCAGTATGTCTAGCTGCTGAGGGTTTCCTTCTGTCATGGAGCATTACCCCCTACTTCACAAAAATGACGACATTTTTTCTGTTTATTTCCGTTTAGTACTATTTATTTACATATCTTAAAGCCAGATTTCACATCATTGTCTTTTTGCTTATATACACAGATATACAGAATCAATCAAATTATATATGACAGAATTCAAACTCAGTCTTATTGATTCCTCCATGCTCGTTGCTATGATTAAATAGAGTCATCATTTCTAACGATCTCTGATTCTAAGGAACGATGTTAGAAGCTGCTCCAGGCAGCATTTATTCAGGGACTTCCACTGACAAGCAGGCTGCCATGTAAAGTAGGGCCTGTAGCATGATGTAATTATGTCAAGGTGGAAATGACCGTGGTCAGCTATGATTGGCGGGATGGGTGGGTGGCATCCTCAGTATCACCATGCTGTCAGTATGGGGGGGGGCAGCTCGACCTAAACGCTCACAAACATTTGAACATATCCATGAAAGGTGGATTGCACATTAACAATGAACTTGTTCACGCATCATCGAGTTATTAATCTTTATTTTCTCTCTCTCCATTCTCATTAGCCACAATGAGCGGAAGGTGACCTGCAAACATCCTGTCTCGGGCTTACCCTCACAAGACAACTGCATCTTTGTCGTCAACGAACAGTGAGTGTTTTGTTTATCGCTGTCAGAATGCTGCCGGGTTACATTTTTAAACTGCAGAATTCTGCTGAAACTCTGAATAAGTCGGAAACATTGAACCAGAAGTTGTCTAGCTATTTTATATTTTCAGTTTTTCCCGTTAAGCTCCTTTTAGTCAATGCATCCCCTGTTGTATAACTAAATTACAATTTCTTAGAAATCTATTTGAAAAGATATCTTACTTGCTCTAAATCTAATGCGGTCAGAAAGATTTTATCTGTTGCCTAACTGAGCAGTTATTCTCACACTGGAAAAACAATCTAGAAATAAGTAAAAATTTCTTAAATTAAGTTTATGTACCCTTGATTTGAGTAGGTAAATGAGATAGTTTGCCAATGGAATCAGTATTTTTACTCTTAAAATAAGATAATTAGATAGTATTCACTTGAAATAAGACAATGTAATTGTGTTTTCTTATTTTAAATGTAAATTGTCTTGTTCCATTGGCAAAATTTCTCTTTTATCTCCTCAATTCAAGAACAAATGCACTTATTTTAAGAAAAAAATGACTTATCAAGATTTAGTTTTTTGCAGTGCAGGACTTTGAATCTCAAAAACAAGGACAAAACTTTTCAAATATTTTCTCATCTTCATCAGATGTTGGAAATACATTGATTTATATATTTAATGAGACTTTATAGTGATTGCTGTTATCTCTGCTTCTGTTTTCTTGCACCATTAATGCACGTCTTCAGATAAAACAGCATCAGGATGGAAGTCATCCTGCTGGTTCTCGCCACTCTATAAACATGTCTGAGTGAATGTCCACCTTAAGAATTTTAACTTATCCTGTTCAATGTTTAACCTAGTGATAAATAACCAATGCAGCTTTGGTCGGTCAGTAAAAGAAAAAGCAATTGTGCTACAGTAACTGCTTTTCTCAATGCTTCTACGCACGCCTTTTCTGTCTGAGTTGTAGGCGTGCTATCCACACACATACTAAACTGTTTGCATCACAGCCCACACTGCCATTAACCATTGCTTTAATGGTGCACTCAAAGCATCTATTCTTATGTTGTGCAACATGCATCAGTTCTGCTCAGTTTCTCAATTACCCAGGAAGCGCTTGTCATCTTCCACATTCCTAAACCATTTCACTGAAGCTAAATATTCATCTATATGGAAGAGGATTAGGGCCACTGGAAAAAAAAAAAAAGAAAGAGTTAACCGTTTTTAGATTTTATTTCAGTTTAGTATGGGAAAAAGTCAGAATTCTGACTTTTT
>NW_015150593.1:146288-147569 GCF_000732505.1 Cyprinodon variegatus
AAAGTCAGAATTCTGAGGAAAAAAAAGTCAGAATTCTGACTTTTTCCCATACTAAACTGAAATAAAATCTAAAAACGGTTAACTCTTTCTTTTTTTTTTTTTCCAGTGGCCCTAATCCTCTTCCGTACATCTAGAAATATCCTGCTAAAAACCTAAAAAAAAAATAAAAACGTATAACCTTATAGAGGGTTCAACCCCTTGATTTTAGGTTTCCACTCAGTTTAGGATTCAGAAACAAGCTACAATGATTGTTTTGGATCTCTTATTACAACTAATAACCTCTAAAGAAAAGAAAATCATTCAATAATCGACGGATGACTGAGAAGAAGCTGCACATTCCTCTCCTCTGTGCTGCTCTCACCTCTCTGCTGTTTTTCACACCAAGAAATCCAACACATCAGTGAGGATGACATCTAATTTGAGAACTAGATGGAGATCTTTACAAAGTCTACAAAAAGAAGGATATATACATGGATTTAAGACAATCAATTTATTACAATTGTTTATTTTATTTATTTATTTTTTCAGAGTAGGGTGGGGAAGGGATTGGAGCCAAAGGCAGATTTGAGATGCCTCAGGGATAAAGAAGCCCTGCCTTAAAATCTCTGCTTAATCTCTTCTTCTCTTTAAATACATCCCAAATACAAGTCCCAGCCTCAGCTGGGTATTATGATCAAACTGTGTCTAATTCAACACAAAGAAAGACATCAACTTATCCCTCCTTAAGATATGTTCAACACTAAGAGCAGCTTTGTGCAGCTAATAAGAAATATGAATAATTCAGGCCAGCCTAGATCAGTTTTAGCAGCAGATTAAAAGAGACTCAGAGCTTTTTAACAGCTGTAGTACTGTCCTAAAAGCAAGAAAGAATATTCTGTTTTCTATCATATTACAGGGTCCCCACGGGTCCTTAAAAAGTCTTTTAAAAGGCATTGAATTCTTCAAAATAAAACTAAGGCCTTAATTGGTATTAAAATGTCTTAAATCAGTCTTTCGTAGGTCTTAATTTTTAAAACATTATAAATAGGATAATTTTTATTACGATTTATTTTTGTAATCTAAACAAAACGTTAAAATTGCCTTTTTTTATATATATATATAAAAAAAGAAATAGCGGCTCGCCATTATTGGTTCCGTCCCGATAGCGGAACGAATAAAAGCGTTGTTGCGGCCGGGACATTTGGGAGATGCGCCATTAACTTTTTGTCTGGAAAATATGAGCAAGTGTAAATGTAACCAAAATTGTCTCCAGCCAAGAGTTTTCTCCATGGCTAAACACAG
>NW_015150593.1:148715-149436 GCF_000732505.1 Cyprinodon variegatus
GTGATAGGTCAAGATAATTTTTTTGTGTAGTCTTCTGCCCTCTGTTATCAGGTATATCTGATATGTTCAATAGGATTTTGAGCAAAGTTTTTACCATTAAATTATGCAAAAGGTGTCAGACGCAAAACATTTCAGAAACCGTATGTATCAATTACGATACATTTGGCATTATAGGGTTAAAAAAAAAGAAAAACACACCTTCAATTTGTCCATGCAAAAAAAAATTTATTGTAATGCGTGAATTAGGGCTGAAACAGTTAATCAATTATTGAAATAATTGTCCACTATCGATTAATCTGGAGTATAGAGACTTGAAAATATGCCTATAGCTGACAGAGCGACCTAGTTAGAAGTTAAGTAAAAAAAAATATATACATTTTTTTCTTTAATATGCTTTATCCAGATCTCCTAAAGTGGAAAAGTTTTAGTTTTTTAATTTCATTAAAATTCTCCTTTATGGAATCTTTGGCTATTGAATTATTAATCTAAAAAATTATCAACAGATTAATCGTTTTCCAGACTAATGGTCAGTTGCAGCCCTAGTATAATTTACTACCAGGTTGTTGTTGTACATGGCTTCCCCAGCTGTGTAAATGCCATTCACTGCATTCCGCTGCCATTCTTGTTATGTCTTTGCTATCTTTAGTGATCCACATGATGCGCCGCCTCAGAAACCGTAGTGATTTAAAGCAGGTGTCAAACTTGTTTACATACGGATCAT
>NW_015150593.1:150565-155111 GCF_000732505.1 Cyprinodon variegatus
ATTTTGATAGTTGGGAAACATATCCTAATATATAGTGATATTGCAATATCATAATGCCCATGAAATGATGGACAAGCATCATTTCATGGGCATTTCGCTGCCGTACGTGATGCATAAGTGCGGCTGTCATTCCACATACACTGTACTCTATGTATACGCTCAAAATTGAAAAAAATAATAAAATTAGATTCTGGGAGGTCGGACATACGCTGTCTAAACCGCCAAGGTGTGGCAGGGCCCTAAATTCAGCAAGATCATAATTTTGTTTTCATTGAGGTCTATTTTTTTTTTAAATAAGAAGAAATCATTTTAAATTAATGTTTGGTTTCTTTTTTTCTCAAAAATCAAAGAGAGAAAACTGTCCTCCTGTTTAATTGACTTTATGCTTTCAGATACAGTTAAAGATACAAACTCCTAAAGCACCCTGACACTTTTATGTTAAACAGTTTGATGTTCAACCTTGGAAACTCTTTTTAAGCCATTAAAAAAAACCAAACAGGATTTTGCATCCAGTCCGAGAGAAAACCGCGTCTTAAGAGATTGTGGAGCTTAGCGCTTGAAGTGAATGGGGATGGACACATCCCACATGATTTCCTTGTATAGCTCCGACCGAGATAAGCCCCGGGTTAAAATAAATAAAAAACATTAACAGCCAAACAGTTTGATCGGCTGTCATTGATGATCAGGATTGGCAGGAAAAAATCTGATCGTATCATTCCTAAATTTTTATTTCCACACTTTATCCTCCGTCCCAAAATACAATTTCAAAGTCTCAACCGTTTAACATGAGTCCTTTCATTAGACTGAGTAATTATAAATATTTATAATGTATTAATTCCATTTATAACAAAAGGAGAATATCAGGTTTCCATATGTTTATTCTGCCAAATTTTAAAGCCCCATCAAATTAGTTTGATTTATTCAAGTAGCATCTAACAGAAGAAATCTATGTGATCAAACACAATCAGAGGGCGCCTGCCTTGCTTTTTTTCATTAAAATGATAAAAGTCCAGTTTGGAAACTCACCGATGTGCTTTAAAGCACCCTTAGCTCTTTGAAAATGCTGTGTGGTCATTTTAAAACGCAGCATCAGCCAGTTAGCTCACTGGTTCTCCCCCAGTGGGCTTGGATCGCCTCGCTCCAGCAGCAGAATCATCTGACCAAACATTTTCGGACCAACAGACTGGTGTTCATACACAGGTCTTATGTTTAATATTTAATATAACAATATATATCATTTGTTTTGTTCTTAAAGATGTTTTTTTTTACTAATATCTTAAAAAAAATCTGTTTTACATCAAGTTTGATCAAAAAAATCTGGTCATCAGAGGAAAGATATTCACAATTTTGATATTTCTTTTAAAAAGTCTGTAATGCTTATATCATAAATGAAAGGAAACTGGACCTGGCTACTTTCTTGCAGGTATAAGAACAACTGTGTATGTTTCTGGTTGTTGTTTTGCTCATTTATAAAACATCCGATTGTAAGTGGTCAGCTTTACATGACCTTTTCAGCTCCACTAATGGTAATTTCATTCACTGTTGACATAGAGCCACGGTAAACACTGCAAGGATAACTGTTTCCCAAGGTGATTTGCTGCAACTTCTAATGCTTTCCTACTCTGCATAGTGGGTTTATACTGTTAGCAGCTAATTACTGGGCGCAATCCCAATGATTGATTATATTAATTAGCTGGGTGAGGCATGATTATTTTTACTTCCAGTATTCTTAATCCAGTAATCGAACTAAAAAGTACTTAGAATGTCGTAGCAGCTGATATTTGCTATTTATTTGTGTAGCAGTGTAAATTGCAGGTGTATTATAAGCTTCTGTAATTGAACTAAATTCCATACAGAATTCGTTTTCTGCTTCCGAGTCGCATTTAAGTCGTTCTTTTTGGTATAGAGAAGAATTCATGGTTCTATCGATTATTGCAAGTCGTTGAGGTCCTGAAGCAGAAAAGTAGCCTCAGATCATCATACTCCCTCCACCGTGTTTAGCCGTNTTCTGTAATTGAACTAAATTTCATACAGAATTCGTTTTCTGCTTCTGGGTCGCATTTAAGTCGTTCTTTTTGGTATAGAGAAGAATTCATGGTTCTATCGATTATTGCAAGTCGTTGAGGTCCTGAAGCAGAAAAGTAGCCTCAGATCATCATACTCCCTCCACCGTGTTTAGCCGTTTTTTTTAATGCCATTTCAATCTGAAAAACTCACACGAAGAGAAAAGACAATTAGAAGAAATTTATCGATACAATTACTTTGTCTTTGGTGCTCAGACCTCGGCAGGAAACACAGCGCTTAATTTTGATAGATATGCATGAACAGGAGCAAAAAACAGACCTGAAAGTGGTGGTAGAGTGGAGATAGATGAAGTTGGTCAGTCTGTAGACTGCTGGTTAGAGAGACGGTCTGCTGAGCTTTATGGGGAGATCCAGTGGACTGCATGAGCTGATAATAGAGCTTCACTCAGGGACCTGGAAGATGGAAGTCGAGTTCGGATAACACAGGTGGAGAGAACCTGTCCATGATGAGCAAGCATGAAGCGACAGTGGAGAGGAAAAACTCCCCATTTGGAAGAAACCTCTGGCAGAACCAGGCTCAACATGGCGGTCTTCTGCCGGACCGGTTGAAAAGAGACGCGGAATGCAGTAAAAGTCCGCGACGAAAGAAACTCTGAGGAAATTTTAGCTACAATGGTGGAGGAAGGGTGGGTTGAAACAAGGTCATCTGATTGAGGTCAGACAGCGCATCCACCGCCTGCGCTCTAGGAGCAGAAGTCGCGGATCAGAGGCCTTTTAAGATGAACTTTGGATGCCGATTGGCTTTCATGGAGGTGTGATCCAAAGCTGATTGGCTGATGTAGGAGAGCAATTAGTTTCTTCAGTTGAACTTCCGCCTAGGCTCCATTTAACAAATACTTCCAGAGGTGTTTAGTTGTGGCTTTGGGTTCTAAGTGACATCTAATCTGTAAACATCTTTAAATCTTTAATGATGCATTATTGAAGATGGTCTGGCATTGGCCAAGCTTGTGTATTCCTAATTAAACAGAGATGTAGTCGATCAGTTCATTTATGGTTTAGGTTGATTTTTTTGCCTTTATATTTAATTTTGTATTCATTCATGTTTTCTGAAAACTAAAATCTGTTTTATTGTCTGAAATATTTGCCATTTTCATCTTCTTCTGTCTGAGACGCTGGTGCAGCAGTCTCAGCAGAGATGCCCAGACTTCCTTCTGACCAGATGGCTCCTCCAGCTCTTCAAGGTGAAGTCTGAAGTGTTCCAAGGTCAACTGAGAGACATGGTCTCCTTAGCTTGTCCTGGGGCTTCTCCCAGTTAGCTTTTCCTGCTAAACCCCCTGAAGGAGGCATCTAGGGCGGAATCTGAAACAGAGGTCCCAGCCTCCTAAACGGACTCCTCTTGATGTAGAGGAGAAGGGGCTCTATTCCAAGCCTCTTCTGGAGAGACTAGCTGAGCTCCTCGCTCGAGAAAGCTCATTTCAGCTGATCGTATCAAGGATCTTCTTCTTTATTTCATGATGTTTCAAAGTTCTGACCCAAAAATGTGGAAAACCGAACAGAGAGACCAGGTGAAGGTTTAACGGGTTTTATTGAAGAAGTAAAACAGGGGGAGAAGTGTTGCTCAGAACACCGCTCAACCAGAACTGCAAAGTGAGGGGAAGACACAGCGGTTAGTTCAGGCTCAGTGGGGAATTTGACTCGTGAAACTTGGAGAAGAGGTTTCGGTTGCCGACTCACGTTTCCAGTGAAGTTGTTGGGTCCTTGACTCCTGTCTGTGTGCCGTGGTTCCAGTATCTGTCTTATTCGGTGGAGGGCGGAACAGGTTTTACCCAGAATGCAGTTGATTGTTGGAGAACAGAGATACTGACTGCCACTCAGATCTCCTGCGGGACTTGAACGGGTCGTTGTGGAGATAAGTCCCTTTCTCAGTGGAAAGCTCAAACGATCTCTTGGGGAAAGTGGATCCAAACCTCCTGTTTGAAGCTCAGCTGATCCTTCCAGGGAGTGAAGGTCCGAGAGATCCAGTTAGCAGGATAACTTCCTGCCAAGAGGCAAACACAAAACAAAGTTAAACTCAGGTTGACAGAGACTCAGCTTGGCTAGAGTACCCTAAACCGACAAACATTCTGGCGACGAGGTAGCTGCAGTCAGCACCTTAAGAACACTCCGTTTAACGAGGAAACCATCCGCAGGTGTGTGAGGAGGCGGACCAGAACCAGACGCCTCCTGCTGGATGAAGGGAGACAAACACAGAAAACACAGACACAAAACAGGAGTCCTGACACTTTAGTCATAAACCAGATTTAAAGACAATAGGTGAGGGTAACAACAAAGACCTATTGGTAGGTTGGGAGCTTTGCCTTTTGGCTCAGCTCTCTCTTCACCACCAACAGACTAGTGCAGCGTCTGCACTGTGGTAGCAGCTGATCTGCTACATTCTACCCTTATCTAGTGAACAGGAACCCATGATGTTTGAAATCAGGAACAAAAGTTCATTTTAATACTAATCACTATCCTCAGTCAGT
>NW_015150593.1:159022-164121 GCF_000732505.1 Cyprinodon variegatus
CTCTGTTGCTCTTATTGGTTGTAGGTCTATCCAATTGAGTGCAGAGGCCTTTTTTTTCCTGGTTCGTTCGAAACACGCCCCCGTATCAGACTCATATTCTGACTAGAATTGAGTCGGACTACGTCAGGCTAGGTGGCAGCAGCTTTAGAACAGCCACTTAAACTGGAAAAATGAAATGAAAAATCTAAATCTAGATAAGTTGTTTTTCCATAAAATAATTGCATTTTTTCTTAAATTGAGGAGATAAAAGAGATATTTTGCCAATGGAGCAAGACAATTTAGATTTAAATAAGCAAACGCAACTGCATTGTCTTATTTCAAATGCATATTATATAATTATCTTATTTTAAGAGTAAAAATACTCATTCTATTTGCAAACTATCTAATTTAACTAGTCAAATCAAGGGTAAATACACTGTATTTAAGGAATTTTTACCTATTTCTAGATTGTTTTTCCAGCGTAAGCTCTAAGGTATCTGCAATCATTGCAGCTCTCTAATGAAAACGATTTTAAACTGCAGTGGTCTGCCTGAAAATGTTAGTAGTTTCAAAGGGATAACATTTTTAAACCTTAGTTTAGCTTGAGACAGTTCAGCAGCCATTCTGGTCTTACCCAAGGCTATAAAATGAGTTATAGATTTAATAATTCCTTCATTAGTGCAGCTTTGAGTCTGGTCCTCATCTCGTTCTTTTCATCTAAGCCCCACAAGAAGAATGTCGGCCATCTAATTCAACAGGGCCTCCAATGCTAAGGCATATAAACCTATATAATGTATTTATTGGTTTATACATATTAGTATTAATTGTTTCTTTTTCCAAACTGCAGCTCTGTCTATCATTTGGACAGACCTCACAACCATTTACTGCAAAACTGTCAGAGGGCTGGAAAAATGATCTGCCCTGACATGGTGGGAGTAATTGGTTTGATTTATAAGCCCATGCTGGGATCTCATTATCCAGAGGGCTTTGACTTCAGAGGAATGAGAGGGGAGCAGAGCATCAACCTTCTGTCCTCCCTTGTTTTTCAAGTTTTCTGAAGCTGATTCAGATTAAATAAGTTGGAAACGGTCTGCACTGTATGTCTGACTGAGGATTTGGTTTATGTCCCCCTGTGTAGAACCGCCCCCAAAGTGCCAGCGAATGAAAAGAAAGAACGGCTGTCAATCACCATGAGTGAGGCCTCCAACAACACGCCCATCCCGGATTGTGCCGCAAACTCCAACAGTCCAGCAGGAAGAGTGAGTATCAAAGTCTGGCGCAGGATTATTATCATGTTACTGTCACTCTATCAGATATAGGAGCTTTTGAAGCATTTGGTGAGTTAAAACCACAAACTTCATGTTTTTAAAGAGATGTTTATTATGTAAAATAAATGGGTCCTGCATAGTAATAAAATGGAAATAATACACAAAGAATAAAGGCTGGTTTATACTCAGAAACCAGGTGTTGTGTCACAGTTAACGCAGTTATGTTCCTGCACCTTCCGCAGACACTCTGCTTTACCGCTCCAAAATCGTAGGCGACTGCAGATAATGCCGCAGACAGGAGGCCTCTGATTGGTCAAATCTACATCCGCTCTACACTATCCATATTTCCTGTTTGGTAACCTACCGGCTTGTTTTTTTTGTATGACCAACATTGCGGAATACGACCCGTTAAGGGTGTGCAAAATAATCGTCATGACGATGCATCGCAATTCTAATTTTTGTGATCTACTGCATCGATTCTTGAAGGCAAGAATTGATTATAAAAAAAAAAAGAACAAATAAAATGGCGCACATCAGCCAAATCAAGTGGAATACAACTTCCAGTCCAGCAGATGTCGCTGCGGATGTGTTGACGCCCGCTGCCTTGTGTCTCAAGCATTTCCGGCCGCCGGGATACTGTGACGTAGAGTCCTGCACGGGTCGAGTTTTACCAACCTGCACCCGTCCGAACCCATTAGGATGACTACCGAACCCGACCCGTCACCCGCGGATATCTTCAATTCAAATCCGAACCCGACCCATTGATATTTAACCCGCAACCCGACCCGTTAACACATCAAGTAATAGGCTATAGTACGCTGCGCTGCAGAACAGCGCCATTAACACTGCAGCAGACGTGTATGCACTGACTGTGGCCTTTTTGGAGGGAAGCCCACACTTACGGCAGGGCTTTAAGCTACAACAAGGGTGACCCCAGTACCTGATTAATATAACATTTCTGATGTCCATAACAACACACACGCATAAAAAAAAATCACCAACTACCCGCCCGCACTAAAAAAATATCCGCCTGACCCATTTATTTTTATTTATGTATTTTTCACCCGCAAAAGAGCATTTTAGCGGGTGACCCGTCCCGTTGCAGGACTCTACTGAGATGAGTCACTGGGACCCTTTTCCCACATCTTTTTCGCCCTCATGTCCCTCTTCCTCACCGCCTCGGCTGTATCTAGACCCAGAGCTAGTTCCTGATTGTCTCTCTTGCGTTGTGGCGTGGAATAACATAGCGCAGACCACGCTTAAAACTGGGCATAAATCAAAAATATGCAAACACACTGCTGCAGGAGTATAACCAGCCATTAAGTCCTTCATGCATGTGTGGTCCGCCCCTTTACTCTGCTGCCTTTTATAACAATCTAGGGAATCCAAGTGCAATCGGAAGTCTAGTAGAACAGCACTAAAACAAACACATGTATGGATTAAAGAGACCTAAATCATATAGATTCTTCGGCAGGACTTGTAGATTTTGCTTCACAGACACTCTCCATTCCATCCGACTGAGATTGAGTTATTTTGCAAAGAAAGGGAGCAACAAATTTCCATCTATAGTAAAATACTGGTTGTAAAGTTAGAGGACAAACCCAAATGGATTGGAGATTTTATTTTATTTTTTTTTAGTGAAAGAAATTAGAAAAACACGTTATTTCCTTCCATTTTCTCCCGTACTGTAAATTGGGTCATATAAAATCTCAATTAAAATAATTGAAGTTTGTGCTAACATGACAAAATTGGAAGACCTTTCAAAGGTTAAATTATTTATAGGAGTTACCATTTGAAGACATGTGTAAATGAATGAGGAAAACTGTCATTTCTCATTAAATCTGTTTTTTTTTTAGCCTTCAAGACCTTCGAAGAAAATTCATAACTTTGGGAAACGATCCAACTCCATCAGGCGGAATCCCAGTGCCCCCGTAATCAAGAGAAACTGGCTTTACAAACAGGTGAGACGGACAGCATAAAGTCAAAACAGAACCAGAATCTATTTATGGTAGATCTATCAGCTCAGTGGTTCTCTGTCCCTTTAAACCTTTGTCTAAAATAGAGCAATACAAACAAACTAATCCTCTAACTGATTTACTACTAGATTACACAGAAGCAAATGAGCAAAGAATGTTTCTTAATGCATATTTCTGTCTGGTATTTCTGCACGGCGAGGAGGGAAAACGTTTCAACACATTGCACCTGGTTTGCATTCCTCAGGTAGGGAGGTGGAATTTGAAACGGCGTTCAGTTAGGCTGGACGCCTACCTGCAGAGAAACTCAATTAGCTGTGATTGCAGCGCTCCCAGTGCATTTTATGTTCACATGTGACACTTTGCTGCAGCTGCCAGCTGCTTTTCTTTGGAGACTTTAATCAGGAAGATGTAAGCAGTGCAAAAGACTCACAAATCTCCTACCCGGAATAAAAGCTGGATTTGCACTTTTATTTCCTCGCTTCATTGAAGGCTGAAAGCCATTGAACTCTTTGGCTGAAAGAAGGATCCACTGGGAAATCAACACAGCATGATTGGCAAAGGAGAACGCCTCTATAGGTCCTAAGGAAGTTTGAACAAATGTATTCCTTAGCGAATAATAAAATAACAGTGCTTTAAAAAATAGATGCTAGATGTCCATTTGTATTTTTCCTAATGTATAAAATATTCTGGGTGGTAAAAGAAACTGCAGCCCACACGCTGTTTGACCATAATGACAGAGCTGCTGAGGTCCCTCCTCCGGATGGAATCTACGATTAAGGCTCAAGTTTCCATTAAAGGGTCAGCTAATACTCTCGTATTTACCCTTTATCCTTTTCACACAGCAGGCTGAAAAGCTCTCTGAGCTGCTTCTAAAAGCCAATGTTAGCAGAGAAAAATAACTTTGCTGGTTTTTAGCTCTTCTTATTCTTAAACTCCTGAAAAATGTCTTTTACAAGATGGCATGATGGAATAATACTTTAATCAAACAGTCTAGGTTAAATAAACCTTAAGATGAACAGTGTGTCACAATGTGTCAAGGTTTATTATTATTTCTGACAAACTCAACATTATTTAACGTATTTATTATTGCTATAAATATCTCAGTAAGTTGTATTGCTTGAGCTAAATGTTATTCTACAAACCTTTGTAGAAATAAGCAGCTCCTGTGTTTTATTTACAGGACAGCACGGGCATGAAGCTGTGGAAAAAGAGGTGGTTTGTCCTTTCTGACCTGTGCCTGTTCTACTATAGAGGTAAGTCCAGCGCTGCGGGCTAATACCACACCGCCACCGCTTCAATCATTTTCAATTAGTTATTGTTCAGGTGCTAATATTATATTCATAGACTTTGACTTATCTCTGATGCATATGTGCATACTCCCTTATGTTTAACAGGTTTTCCGGTTAATATGGCAATCAAAGGCAGAAAACCAGCCAAATGTTCATAAATAGAAACAGCAGAATCTAATACTATGGGTGTAAATCACATCCATCATGGTGATTCGATTTAGTATCGATTTCCTGACCCAACAATTCGATTATTTTCGATACTCAAGAATACACCATGATTCGATTTGATTCGATTAATTGTTTTTTTTGTTTTGTTTTTTTACACATTACAGGCTAGACAATGTTTCAAAAAATAAATCAATCAAAATAAATCAATGTAAGCTGTAATATCATTATGCATTTTTTTTAGAGAAACAACAGCAAATAATAGAAGTCGAAAAGTTGCACTCCACCTATTCCTATTAAAACCTCATTCACTGAAAAATAATTATCCCCCTGCGTTATAGATTCTGAAAGGCTTTGCATAAAAAAAATACTGCAGAAAATCAGTGCAATGAGTGCAATGCAATACCTCAGCTCCAGAAAAA
>NW_015150593.1:164217-172911 GCF_000732505.1 Cyprinodon variegatus
TTTTTTTCACAAGCAGAAGTTTTTATTTAGTCACGTTTGGGTTTGTATAGGGAGCTGGGTCGGATGTATTTATTTGTTTTTTTTTATTTTCGTTTTCATTTTAAATGGCCTCAATGTGACCTTTCATCAAATATGTGTCTGATCAAGATTACGTCCAGTCTGACATTTCTAGGAAATGTAATTCCTGCCACCATCTTTCCGCCCACTGCCTCTCAAAAGCCACCAACAGAAGGAGACTAAAGACTTTATCCAGATAGAAATGTTGAGAAAACGGATCAATCAGCAGAAAGTAGGCAGTGAGGTCCTTAACTTTGCTGCTTCTGCTCTTATCAGCTCAGATTATTATTGTTTACCCAGGAATCCCACAAGACTGCCCTTGTTCTGCACATACCTCTGCGGTTATGTGAACACTATGTTTTGTTTCTTTTTTTCTTTTAAAAAGCATCTGAGGAGGAGTCTTGATACGTAACATTGAACCAACATGTCGGAGGGCGGATGCTGGATTCAATGATAAGTCTGTAAAGCTGTTGACCTGCAGACAGGGACACTGCGGTTGGCATAACTGCTGGATTTAAAATCTCATTATGACCAGAAGCACAGCCTGTAATGTGACACAGATTTGCCTTTTAAAATATCCTGTCTTTACTTTAGACTTTTATTAAGAGTTTTAGGGCTCAGTATTAGACAATCAATGATTATCTACTACATTAGCCTGCCGTATAAACGTGATTTGGCACAGACCTCCATTAGTTTTTTCACTGCCTATCTAGGTTTCTCTTGCCACCATGTACAGTGGAGGGGTTGGTTAGGGAGAAAAGTCAGACTCCAAGGCTTGTGGTTAGAAAAAGGAGTCACCAAGTCTCCATTACAACCATTTGCCATCCTTCCCAACCAGTTCTTTGGGAGGCAGCCCAGGAAAAAACCTTTTCTCTCTCTGGAAATTCGGATGTTGGTCAGATGAGACTAAGATCGGCTGTTTAGGAAGCCAGTTTCTCACGTGGATCTAGCACAAGACAAATATAGATTTATAGATCAGAACCTAGAGGACGCTCTTCTATCTTACTGTCCTATTCATCTTCTAATGGGACAGGGAAACTTGTATTGCCTGACTTTATAAGTTATTTGATTTAACTGATTTTAAATCAGTTCAAATCTGGTTTAACCGAGTGATTACTGAGTTGATACTAGACAGTTTTCCAAAATTATCAATCAGATTAACCAAAAATTTAGGGTGTAAAATAATCAACCAGGGCTATCTCAGTTCTAACACCTAAATCCTAATGCTATGTTCAGACCAAATGCTGCAGAAGCAGCAGAAGCATCTAGTTTACATGCAAAGTCAAAGGTTGACGCGCATCAATGCGAAGCAAAAGGTCCTGCTAGAGCTGCTGGAGTTGGAAAAATATAACTTTTGCTGCTCGACACGCCACATCAACCAATCAGAGAAGCTGATCTGGGAGCTGGCAGCGAGACAGACACAGCACTGCTGATGCAGATCGCACCTCTGAAACAGTTTATTAACACCTAAATTAACGAAAATGTGTTCCATTTTATTATTCTGGTGCCTGCTGTTTAGATTATGTACGAGAAAAACGCCTTCTAGCGGAAAACCGCGAAGTGGCGACTGGGCCAGAGGCTGTGATGATTTCCAGGGACAGAGCACCGACGTCAGAGCCGCTCAGACCGCCGGTATGTGGGGTCTGAGCGGGTCTGACGGCAAAATAATATTTGAAGGCAGGATCCGAATCTTGATGAACTCAGATGGACTTTCTCACTTAAAAACATATTAAAACTACTTTTTACCCGCTGATCACAGCAAATATAGCAAAGCCACTCTCTGCCGTCGAACACAGGAGCAGCTGAAGCATTAGACGCATCTGGACACACTTTACAGGACGTCTGACCTTAATGTGGACAAGCGTCAAAAATGAAGCAGCAGAAGCTTTTTTGCTGCTTCCGGTGCTTGCGATCTGAACGTAGCATTATTCATTAAATTAAGCCAAGCGAATCTCGATTTCATCCGCCATTGTTCCAGGCAATGAAAGGATAGGGTAGCTCCACCCAATGTGCATCAGACCCACTTTCCTCCGCGCAGCTAGAGCAGCAAAGATGCTTCAGCCGCATGTCAGAACTAAACTTGTACAAGCATCAAAAATGCAGCAGCGTGTGCGGTTTTGCTGCTCCAGGGCCCTAAAGGACCTAACATGCTCCAAACTTGTGACGTTTGGAGTGTAAATTGTGTTCTCTCGGTAAAAAGATTGTAAGAAAACGTACACCAGAAGTTTATTTAATGATAGTCTCACTCTTATTTTGTTAATAGCAATTATTCTCGTTTTTTTCCTGTATGTAACTGCTCCTAATTTAAGAGTTGGCTTTTTGCTGAAGGGGGAATTGAAAAGTGAAATAATTGAAAAGCGTTATCTTTAACAGTAAATTAGTTTTTAGCTGTATATGAAAATGTTAAGAACAAGGTACTAAACTGAAAAGCGAGCTGCTATGGAAACGACCTCTGACCTTGTGTTTTTTTGTTTGTTTTTTCTCTCCAGATGAGAAGGAAGAGGGAATTCTTGGCAGCATCCTCCTGCCCAGCTTCCAGATATCCCTGCTGTCTGTAGATGATCACATTAATAGAAAGTTTGCTTTTAAGGTTTGTCTTTGTTTTTCTTTACTTTCAGAATTAAACTTTGTGTTTCATAGTTTATTTACTATAGGTAAATAAAAAAATAAAGGTGTTAAAGAAGCTAAGTGTGCTAGTTTTCTAAAAGAACTGCATTCATCACTGATATATTTTTAGAAAATGTTACGTTCAGCATTTAATCTTTGAGACAGGAAAACTTTCTTTACCATTATTTTTTATCTGATTAAAGGAGAAATATGGATTGTTTTTTTATGTTAAATATGTTTTAAAATGTTTCCTCAGTCCTTGAATGGCTGCAGCCCCATCATAAAAAAAACAACAAAAAGTTGTTTTCCTAAGGATGTTTTTTTAAGTTTTAGGGATGCATGTAGTATTGGTCCGTTCCTCATAAAACCTTCCGAGACAACAAAGCTTCTCTGTCCAAAAACAGCTGAACACAGACGTTCAGGAGTCAGTCGAAGGTCTCTAACCACAGAGAGTTCTTCTCGTCCAACTTCTACTCTCTAAAACAGAGATACTTTAAGAAAACAGGAAAACCATAGCGCACAGGGCACAACCTCCTCCATGATTGGTTGATTACATTCTTATTCTTAGATCTCTGTCTGTTCTGGTCAGAAATTTAAATGCTTTTTGTCGACTTTGTCATTTTTTATGCATATTTGGGGTGAATTAGTCAAACAATAGTGTTTTTTTTGTTTTGTTTCTGAAACAACAAACTCTTGAAAAAAGGATATTGAGGTTGTTGAGTAAATACTCTGTGTCTCTGTTTTGGATTCTCACAATATCTTGGTTTGTTCGCTGCGAGGGAACAGAAGAACGGGATGTTTTCTACACAATGAACTGCATGGTGAGTGCAAGCAGATTTACCGCCTTAATCCGTCGGTATGCGTGAAACTTTAGTGACTTAAGCATTTGATTTATCTGCATGGCACAGATGGTCACAGCCAGTGGAGTTTCACGTATATCTTTCCTCAATATATTACTTATTTAAGAAAACCATGCATAACAGCTATGGTCACTGTTATAATATTTTTTTTATCTTTCTGTTTCAGGTAATAGCTCTATCCTTCATCCTCTCAGGCAACACATCCCAACATGCGGACGTACTACTTTTGCACTGACACCGGAAAAGAGATGGAGTCGTGGATGAAAGTGATGACGGACGCCGCAAACGTGCATTCAGAGCCATCCAAAAGGTTTGGAGGAGCCTTATTAAGCAGCACTTTGCTGCAGTTTGGAACAGAAAAAGAAGCGGATGTTTAAGGGGATGTTTTAGTAGATATTTACTCAGGACTTCTCTGTCTTTCATTTGTTTCTCCACCCTGATTGTTGTGCTGGAAGAGAGTACTAATAAACCCCTCGTTAAATCAAAATGAAGATCTTTGGCAGCAGCTCAATACCGCCTTTTGATGATTCTAGAAGCTGCTGCTCTCATGTTGGATTTGTTGTTGTAGTATGCTACAAACAACAAAAGCACAAACCGCATGTGGGCATGCTGGTTTTGGGTTGTTGATGGATGTTGCAGAAGGTTGAGGGGATGAGAGGTTGGTCGGTCATTCTTTGACTTGCTTGAACCGTTTTTTTTTATTTTCTGAAAAACTTCTGTTTATATTAATCTGAATGATGCTTCTTTACAGTTTTAGTTGGTTGGCCAGATAGAGAGCGCTTTCAACAGTATCTATACCCTCCCTATTACTCAGATACGCCTAAAAAAAATCCCTTAAAGGAAAAGTCTGGTCAGTATGGAATAACAAATGGATCATTATCTGCATTTGTGGTGATTTTATGAATTTAGCATTAATTATAAAAAAAAAAAAGAAAAACAATATTTTTCGACGCAATCAGGAGCGGCCATTTTTGCCCAAATATAGTAACCCCTCCCTCCTGCCATCTTCCGGCAGTGACGTCACGATGCGGTAAGCCTAGCGCCATTCGCCCCGCTTTACAAGCTAAATCAATGGGAACTAATAGACTACGGAAGAGGATTAGGGCCACTGAGAAAAAAAAAAGTTGACAGTTTTTTTTTATTATTTTATTTCAGTATAGTATGGGAAAAAAGTCAGAATTCTGACTTTAATCTCAGAATTCTGACTAAATTCTGACAATAACAAAGTCAGTATTCTGAGAAAAAAGTCAGAATTCTGAGATTAAAGTCAGAATTCTGACTTTTTTCCCATACTAAACTGAAATAAAATTTAAAAAATCAGTCAACTTTTTTTTTTCAGTGGCCCTAATCCTCTTCCGTAACTGGACACATCTGCAATCAACAACAATTGAACAATTGAAGATTTCCAGAGTACTTCACCATTGAAATTCACCAGAGCTATAGTGAAACTGACAATGCCCACGTGCATGGCAGCTGGATGCTGGAATACATCGGATAAAATGATACGACTGGCATAAAATCAAATACAAACAGCATAAAAATAAAACAACAAGCCGGTCCCATCTAGGCGTAATCGGAGAAAATGACAGACGAAGTGTGCTCCTGATGTCCAGTCTGCTCCGTAGCTTAGTTTTGGTCGCTGTAACCGCAGAAAATCCTGCTTCACAAAGATGGGATGTTATAGATAGGATGAGTCTTAACCTGTGTCAAGAGGCACAGATGCACCGACTGATGTAATTGGGAGAGAATACCGCAATTTTTTATATTTTTCAAAATAAAACATCACTCAGACTCAGACTCAGCGGTGGTTGGGGATCGCTGATTTAGAGAGAGCAGCAAACATGTGGAAGAAAATCAGGCAGAATATCATCAGAGTTGCCCTATTTGACATTAATGATCATAATGATGATTATTAATAATGAATACAGCTTCCCCTGGGTAAAACATTGAGGTGAAATTCCTCAGCAGGGACAGTGGAGCTGGAGGGAGTCGATGGGGGCCAGTCGCAGAAGGAAACCCGTGAAGACTTGTGACTGGGGTCAAAGTTCACCTTCCAGCAGAGCAATAATGTAATATTTTAGATCAAAGCAGATGAATGTATATAAATGGCCTAGTCAAAGTCCAAACCTCAACGTAATTGTGAATCTATAGCAATACCCAAATTAATTTAATTGGATCTGTAGAGAAAGTAGCTTCTGTTAACTAAAAACAACTACTGACCCTTTTCTCATTTACCTTTTTTTTTCTTTCTTTCTCTGAACGCTTTAGGTTTTGAGACAAAACATGAAACTCCCAAGTGAAGAATATGTCGAAACATGGACTAACCGCTGTTTTATGTTCTACGGTTTATACAGCACAACTAGAATAAACACAGACACATAAGGTCCAGCTATTTTTTTTTTTCTGTGTAGTTAACTGAGTCACAGGAAGCTGGAGAAGACATTATGTGACTAGTGTTACTATTTAAAAATGTCTGAGTGGAAACTCTGAAAGAGTGTCTTTTCTTCAGCTCTGTTGCTGGTAACCTACTGAGCCGTGTCACTCAAGAAACCTGTGAAGCTTTGAAGTTCTGACCTCGGCTAGCTCTCAGGCTAAGCAGTGTGTGGAGCCTATTACCTCTGAATGCATCTCTAGGGAGCATAGAAAAGTAAACGTCTTTCTAGAGGGAGGAGGATGGCAGGTAGAAGCGGATTAGAGGCCTGGGTGTCGGAAGACACGGTTTTATTGGAGATATCTGATCCTGGCGCTCTGGCAGCTGGAGGAAACATTGTGCACTCTAAAAAATTATAGTTTAAAAGTTGAATCTGTTAAAATAATTAAAGCAAACCTTCTGTATGTTTTGTCAAAATCAATTGCTGACATCCTACTCTTCTAAATTTGTCTTTCCATCACTGGATGTGTGTTGCTTTATTGCTTTCAGGTCAAAAGGTTGAAAGGATTTTTTCATTTATTATTTAACTGCTTCCTTCATGTCTTTTTTTAGGTTGGAAAAGCTAAAAGTGGAAGATAGCGGACCAAGAGAAATCAGTCAAGTCGCAAACCACAAGCCAGCGCTCACACAGCCTGAAATCCAAAACAACGAACGTAACCTTCAAGTGGACCGTGACCGAAGCAACGCAGTGACCCCCGGTGCTGAGGGAGAGCAAAGAAAACAGCGTGACGCCGAGCGCTACGGCTTCCAGAAGGACGGGGCAGAGCGTGAACGTCCCCTCACAAAGATCAACAGTATTAAGCTACAGCCCGCGCAGGCAGAGACCGTTAAAGCTAATGTGACCTCGCCCCCGACTCCCAATGAGGCGGAGAGGACGCTGCATAGTCCCCAAGTGAATGGATCAGGAGAGCCGTGTAAAGCTAATGGGACGGGGGTCCCTGTCCAGCAGAGTCCCATCAGCGAGCCTGAACGCAACCTGAGCAGAACCAGCTCCATGCAGCAGCTGGAGCAGTGGGTTCGAACGCAGAGAGGGCGAGGTCAGGATGACGATGCCAGGAGGTACGTTTGTTTATTCTAGCTGAAACTTCGGTGTGTTGAATTGTGCTACTCTGTGAAACAAGAGGCACTATTGGGTGAATGATGAAAACATTATAGTCTATACATCTATCTAGTGATGTACGATAATAAAAATTTCAACCGATAATTTTCTGCTTTTCATGGTCGATACCGATAAGTTCATATTGAATATAGTTTTTGCTTAATCAGCTGCTTATGCTGGATGCAGTTATGAAAAACAATTATTTAGTAGCTCTGGCTTATCTATAACAGCAAACAAAAGGTTTTGGTTCTTCAAATGTTTATTTTTTTTATGCTATCACACAAAAAGTCTTAATTCGCTTTACATAACATAAGAAACAAATCAATTCACAATACAAAGAGCATCTCAACTGAACAGATCCATGCCTGCATAGGTATTTGTGAAGTCAAATATTTATACCAAATATTAAATTAGATGCATTTACATAGTCAGTCTGTACGGAGCCCCTAAAGCGACATGGAGGGGGAAAAAATAACTTTTGCGAGATCCCGCAATAGTTTTGCGAGATCTTGCAAAAGTATTGCGAGATCTCGCAAAAAAATTACCTTTTGTGAGATCCCGCAATACTTTTGCAGGATCTTGCAATACTTTTGTGAGATCCCGCAATACTTTTGCGAGATCCCGCAATACTTTTGCAAGATCTCGCAATACTTTTGCAAGATCTCGCAAAACTGTTGCGAGATCCTGCAAAAGTATTGCGGGATCTCGCAAAAAATAAACTTTTGCGAGATCCTGCAATACTTTTGCGAGATCTCGCAATACTTTTGCAAGATCTCGCAAAACTACTGCGATATTCTGCAAAAGTGTTGCGGGATCTCGCAAAAGTATTGCGGGATCTCGCAAAAGTTTATTATTTCCCTCCATGTCCATAAGTCTGAGTTACAAAAAGTTTATCAAAAAATAAAGTGTACCCTCAAACTACAGCTAAGGTGAAAGAAAAAATGCCAACTTCTTAAAAATGTTCAGACACACATATGCATGTCAGCCTTAGTTCAACAAATTAAATAAAGTAAATAAAAGTGCATCCTCAAATATGTGGCGACGGCATCATTGAGGGTAGGCAGGGTGACGTCAGAGAAGAAGCGACGGCTTGGGATGGTGTAACGCGGCTCCAAAAGTGCTATTAAGTTACGAAAACCCGGGTTCTCAACGACAGAAAAGGGCTGGTTGTCGAGCACTATAAATTCCATCACTTTCTCATTAATAGCTTTAGCTTTTTCGCTGTCTCTTGGAAAGTTTTTGCAGTTTTCAAATGCCTTCTGAATGGATACATCTGCGGTCCGTGTTGTTGTTGTCGTTTTAGCCTTAGCACCTCCGGCTGCTGCCGCGGCTGCTTCATATTCTTTCCATGTCGCTTCGCCACGATGATGATTTTTCAGGTGTGTTATAAGGTTTGTTGTGTTGGACCCCGAGGGTCTTCTTTCCTCCTCTCGAAATCCTTGCAGAGCAGGAGTTGCAAAGTGGTGAAGACATGTTTGATAATTTACTGTCAGGCAGTAACGGAGCCAAGCCTGGGTCCTGATAGTAAGGAGTGCAAAATCCACAGGTCTTGTCCCGCTTTCGTAACCTGACTCCGCTAGATGGATTTGCTCCGCATATCCATCTGGAAACCTTCCATAGAAGTAATTTTGGGACGGGGC
>NW_015150593.1:173773-175656 GCF_000732505.1 Cyprinodon variegatus
GGAGAGTCTCCAGACTGATCTGCGGGTGAAACCTTGAAAGCTCGCGAGATCAGGATGGTCTCACGAGGCTACCGCTTTGGGGCTACTCTGCCTGAATAAAATACCACCAAACTGAATTAATTTATCGGCTATTTTTATCGGAAAATTTTACCTATCAGGCCGATAAAAATTCCACCAAATAGGCCAATATTTCATCGGCCCGATAGGTATCGTGCATCCCTACATCTATCAAGTCCAACAAATGGTAAAAAACTGCATCCATCTTTGCATCAGGTTGCAGTCGTTTTGTCTTTGATATCCAAGTAAATATAGTTACTGCGTTTTCCATAAATGCATTTCTAATCCATTATTTAGATGTGGCACGCTGTGTCGGTGCAGAGTTACTGTGTGCTGCTGGTAGAGCTACTTTTGGAGCAGATCTGCTCCGGCTTGATGGTTCACAGTTAGAAACAGGCAAATATGTCGTACCAGCAAATCCTTTTTTGAATATTTGCCCTTTGGTGTAATCAACACCGTTCCCTTTGAAGATAAGGAAGCCCAAATCAGCCATTTTCTCTGAGCTTGTGATTTTTAATTGGCTTCTGACTTTTTCCAACATCCTGTGGTTTAAATAACGAGGAGATTTATGTCCATTCATTCACTATAAACACTTTGACATTATGCATGGAGGCCTTTCAGTTACTATCAGTGGGGCTAAACGGGTCCTGACTCCTTTTTTCAGTCGCTCTGTGCTGATCTCAGATCAGCAGGGAGAGTCTCAGTTTTAATGAGTGGAAAATAAACTCCCTCTGTCCATTTATCAAAGAAATTGTCAGTTTGTCTGTCAATGGATGTCCTGTTTATCATCAACAGGCTTGTACTCAGATTGACACTGCAGCACATCGTTAACCTCTGCCCCCCCTTTAAATGTTTTTCATAAGTGGTTTTTCTTCATTTAACTTGAGAAAAAAGACCAGAATTTTCTTTGGAAAATGCTTTAAAGGCTTAGTTACATTTAATAAATAGGGTTCAATATAAAAACAACTAATTCTAGCTCTACAAAGAATGTTATTCATATTCAGTTTTATAAAACCATTGATTGACTTCTGTTTAACCAGGCTTGCTGTAAGTTATTCCACCCACCTTGTAGTTATTTATCATTTTTATTTATAACTAAAGTGAGATAAGCAGCTAAAGGCCTTGGGCTTTATTTACTTAATGTGTCACTGTGATAAGCCTGGACTGTGCATGTCCCGTTCTCCCTCTGCTCCTCTCTTTCAGCGTGGTTTGTCTCCTCCACACTGATGGTTAGTTTCCATGCAGTCACATGCCATTTTAAATGCTGCTGTGTTGAGTTTCACAGACCAGCACGCACTCTAGCCTGGATCTGTCAGGGAGCCTTTTATGCTCCCTCAGTGCAAATCGCTCTGACACTGAACCCGATGAGGAAGTTGGGCTTTTTAAAGTCGTGTTGTCACCATGAAAGTTTAATTTGTTTGGATGTGGTTCTTGTTTTAATATATCCCCCTAAGACGTTTCTAATGCTTATTAGACAGAGGTAATAATGATTTCAACTTTATCTATTGAATCTACTGACAACAACTACTTACTAGAGTAGTAGTATTTTGAAATGTTTGGAAATACGTCATTTTGCTTCTCTTGTTTTTACTCATTTTATTACGTCACTGTAGACATTGAAGATACAATCATTCCCTCAGTACTACTTTAACCTGACTCCGCCAGATGGATTTGCTCCGCATATCCATCTGGAAACCTTCAGTTGAAGTAATTTTGGGAAGGGGCGAAAATACTGGTTAGCTGATTGGCCTATGTTGGTGATAGACGGGCCAAATAAACCAATTTCCTAGTTTTTACCACTGCTCTGCACTTCAAGAGATGTAAGT
>NW_015150593.1:176660-177127 GCF_000732505.1 Cyprinodon variegatus
CAACGGAGAGTCTCCAGACTGATCTGCCAGTGAAACCTTGAAAGCTCGCGAGTTTAGGATGGTCTCACGAGGCTAGTACTACTTTACCATAGTTCTCATCTAATGTATTTTTTCTTATTGAGTTTTCTTTTAATTTACTTCAATTTCAAACAATTTTAAGTTACTCAACTTTTTTTGTAAGTATGATATTTGACTACCTGATCCTCCCCTGTTTTACATTAAGACTTTTACCTCCTTATGGCTTTGCAAGCAGGATACTAAAATATTGCAATATTATTTATATATTGCGATATTTTACCCAGCGATCAAAATGAAATGTATAGATAAAAAAAGCTAGTCCTGAATTTGTTCATCAGAAGAAATTGATCATTTAGCTATTTTGGGATCCATGTTGTTTGGGGTTTGAATCAGTCAACGTCTTCAGGGAAGATTAGACTTCTGCAACCGCACACATCAAATGTCGCTTG
>NW_015150593.1:179230-180842 GCF_000732505.1 Cyprinodon variegatus
GAGACAGTCGAACCGAACGGTTTTCATTAAACCGTTCCATCCCTAATATATCAGGCAGCCGAAGATCACGATATATCGCCATATCGATTTTTTCCCCACATCTCTATTTGCAAGTCACAGGTTTATATTGTTGTACAACACACAGTAGCACCTAACTGAGGAGTGGAAGGATTGCATTTCTACAAATGATTTACAGATGACACCAATTACAAACATCACTTCAGTTTGTAGATTTTCTAAAGAAGCTGTGTTTAATTTTTTACTTAAGCCAAGTCTTAAAATATACCTACATGTCTTAAAACTATATTATGTATGTATTGTTAAAATTTGTATTTTTTATTATGTAGGAAAAACATTCACAGATGGGTGAACTGTGTTTATTCAATAGATATGTATCAAAGGTATCCAATTGCACTAAATGTTTTTTTTCATAGGTATCATGATAAAAGGGGCTGTGCATAAATACATGCCAGGTTTTAATAATTATCCATATTTTTCTTCCATGTGGCAATCGGAGTACATTTGCTAATAAGATTAGGCAAATTGTTAAAGCTGCATTATCTAAAGCCAGTTCCACTGCTTTTTAATTTGCATTTATTCAAAAGAAAGAACCTATTTTAGACTATGTACTTAGATCTGAATTAGATGCATAAAACTGGTTGAATTAAATGATCAGATGTTGTCTTTGTGTCTGTCTTTTGACTAATAGATTCACTGTTTGTCTGCTCTCCCTAGCATCACCTCATACCAGACTCTGCCTAGAAATATGCCAAGCCATCGAGTCCCCTACATGCCTCATTATGGAGAAAACTATCGCAGTATGCCCAGGAATAGCATGGCCCAGCGGGACAGCATCTGCAGCATGTCGCCGTCGCTTTACGACCAAGCCCTTGGCCCAGCAGGGGCCGAGAAGCGACGCTCCATGCGAGACGACACCATGTGGCAGCTGTACGAGTGGCAGCAGAGACAGGCCTACACCAGGCAGTCGGGGATCTACAGCAACATGGCGAGCCCCAAAACCATGATAAACCTTTCAGAGCATACAGGCCTTAGCCCCTCCATCCCTCCTTCGCCTTCTCACGGTTCCCTGTCCATGTACGGCGCCTACTCTCCAATGAGATCTTACAACATGGCCAATGCTCGTCCCGAGGTCGCTTCGCCGATCTACAGAAGAGACTTGAGCATCGACAGACGGCAGAGACCACAAATCAACAAGGTATCTGACAGCGTTTATCCGTCATTTGTCAACATTACTTCTAGTTTCTCTGTTTAGATTATTGAGTGTCAATGAAACAGAGGTATGTCCATTAAAAAAGCAGCACTAGGTTATCTTACATTTAACCTAATCAAAGGAAAAACCTTTAAACAATTTTTATATGATCTCCTCGTTTAAGCCGACAGAGGTAACAGCTAAATGCCCTTGAAACTCATAGTCCCCATTTAACCCATCCTTTAGATAGCAAAGGGCTGCCTCTCTGCAGCATCCAGGGCCCTGCTCTGGGGCCAAAGGTCTTCCTCTGAGACCCTTAGTGGAAATCTGTGGGATTTGATCCAGAAAACCAGCCCAGGTTATAAGCGACTTGCTCTCACTCCTAACCCTAACCCTAACCCT
>NW_015150593.1:181900-191865 GCF_000732505.1 Cyprinodon variegatus
TGTTTTTAGCTTTCTTCCTGTATGGGAAGCTTTTCAAAATTTGAAACATTAATGCAGTGGTTTAAGTGGGTTAAGTTGTCGCAAGCAGGTTTTTCTTGTGTTTCTTGTAAATTTGGTCTTAAAAAGTCTTGAATTTAACTTGCCTTATGCTGTAGGAACCCTGCTTTATAAGAGATTAAAACTGGGTTTTCAACATGTTTCTGCCTTAAACACTAATTGTTATTGTCAGTAGCAAAGGCCACTTCACAGTTTTTTCCATTTTATTTGAGTAATTGGCTCAGTCTTTTACCATTACTAACTAAACAGGAGTCACTGAATCTATTTCCCATAAAATATGAACAAAACAACTTTGCTAAAGTCGATTCAGCATCACTTCAATCTTTTCCCAGTTCTAAATAAATGACCCAAAGGCAGATAAACATCAATGTCCTGTGGAAAAAAACTCCTTTATTCCACAATAGTAAGTAAATAGTTCTAACTATAGCGGTGCAAAATGGCGAAGGGACATCATGATCAGCATCTACTGCACAGAAGGTTTGTATTATCAGCTAACCTGTCTTTATGGAAAATATTATTTTCTTTTGAAATAGCTTCTTGTCACATTCCTGCTTCCTCTGACTTTTCCCATCCGGCCACTAAACGGCGAGGGTTGATTTCTCAGTGCATCTGTAGTAATTATCCCGCTTCTGACAGATAGTCACTAATATATGATTCTTCCCCCGCCGTCTCCTGCAGTACGCCTACCCACCTGATCGGAGATCCTTGCCTGCAGGGATCCCAGTCCAGACTATCTCTACCCAGTCTCTTCAAAGCAAAACTGTAAGTCTGCATCTGTGTTTTCTCTTTCTTGTGTCAATCTATAAATATTTATACGTCTGTGCGGCTTTGTTGAAGTTCCATAAACTAAGGTTTCACGGTTTGGGTTTAACCTGAATTTGTTAAAAAGAATAACACTGCTATTTCGGTCTTAAACTCTTCCCGTCACTTTCCTTGTTTAACTTTTAGAGACAGCTTTAGGAGACACTGTGCTCCAAATTGAAGGATTTCAAATCCGTCCTCTTCAAGAGTTTCTAAGGCTCCCCTCAAATCAGAGAAGCCTTAAAAGAAATCCTGGCACTCACAGCTCTCTAAGCCAGCTCAGTAGTTTATGTCAAAGCAGCACACGCTGCTGTGTTTTGATAGAGCTGCTAAAGTGTGAGTTGAACTCTGTAGCACATTGCTAACTCTTCTGTTTTTACAGCAGATGCAAACAGGTCGCACTCTTCCGGTTGTACTAACATGTGAGATAATATCCTGCTCCTCAGGTGCACGGAAACACGACAGCAGGACGTGCACACCTCTATGGATCCAAATTCCTCTAAATCTCCTTTCCTTACCTTTCCTCTGCTTCTACCTTTACGGTTTGCTCCTGTTTCATTGTGGCTGTGTGTCCCCCCCTCCCTCCCTCCGTCCCTCCTTGCAGCCTGAGGAACTGACTTTGCTGCTGATAAAGCTGCGGCGGCAGCAAGCAGAGCTAAACAGTATCCGGGACCACACTGTAGCACAGCTTATGCAACTAAACATGGATCACAACCACCCAAAGGTCAGGCCCCAGGGACATCTCTGCTGGCGTCTGTGTTAGTGTACTTGGTGTGTGTGCCATCTCCACCCACTTCCATAATCCATCTCAGTCCAGAAGATTTGGTTGCTCTTCATGCATGGCTGAACTGGGACCAACACGCTGAAGGCTAATGAAGGCTAAGGAACATGTCTGTAGTCGGTAATCATCTTTAAATAATAAGATGCCATCAGCTACATGTTGAATAATTTCACATCTGGGTTAATATAATTTTTCTGGTCATTACATTAAAAACATTTTAGCAGAGTAGGCAGTTGATGTGATTATGTCATTATCCTCCTTCTAAAGAGTGCAGATAGATTTAAGATGAAGATGAAAGTTAAAGCTGTTGGCAACCCCCTGCATCGACTAAATGAGGAGGTTAAGGTCTGTGACATAACGGGAAATTCAGGATCTTTGTGCTTTAAGATTTGATCTTTTTTTAATTTTTAATGAATGAACTTGTCCCAAGAGGAAGAATCAATCAACGGCTAATTTAATTTGCTTTTTACTGGAGATGCACCAATCAGAGTTTAGGTCAATATCTGATAAACAATTTTAAGATAAGATGACCGATCTATTTGATTTTATTTTTCAAGAACCATAAAAAAGTAGTTGTTTTCTTATTCTGGCTAAGTTAAAAAGTTGATCTGTACAGCATACAGGATTATTCTTTATTGCCAGTAGTAACAGTACAAACAATGAACACTGCAAAAACTTTTTAGAAATAAGTAAAATTCTGTCAAATTAAGTGTATTTACCCTTGATTTGAGTATGTAAATGAGATAATTTGCCAATGGGATGAGTATTTTTACCCTTAAAAGAAGATAATTAGATAATATGCACTTGAAATAAGACAATGCAATTGTGTTTTCTTATTTTGAACCAAAATTGTCTTGTTCCATTGGCAATATGTCTCTTTTATTTCCTCAATTCAAGAACAAATGCACTTATTTTAAGAAAAAATGACTTATCTAGATTTGGATGTTTTCCAATGAAGATATTCATAGACAAAAAAAAATGAGATCGAGAAAATGTTTTTTTCTGTCAATACGCTCTGTCCAGAACTCCTCATGTTGAAACGTTTTAATTTCACCTGGTTTAATTTCATAAAAAACTATTTTTTAAGGAACCTTTGGTTATCTCATTATTATTGGATAATCGAAAATATAATGGACAGATTAATTGATTTGCAAAATAAATGGTTAGTTTCAGGCCTAGTTCAGGCAACGTAAATGATGCCCTGTGGTTAAAAATAAGGGATTCAGGATCCCTTATTTTTAAATTTGTAATACTAGTACCAAACATAGCTGAACTGTCCTTCATTCAGTAACAACTTCCACTCCGAAGAGAGTTTTTTAATTTTTTTTTTTTATTGAGCTACATAGAAAAAGTGTCCTTTTGGTTTAGTTATTTTGAAATGAAGGCTTCTTGGTTGACCGTCAATCAACACCAGTTGGCTAATATCTAGGTTCATGTTTAGTTTTTACACCGCAGTGTGTTGTCATAAAGTTTATTCACATTGCTTTTTTTTTATTAAAATAAAGTTGCATCAAAGTAATGCATAACAAAAAGGTTACAGACCAGCTAGGAATCAAATACTTTGTATTTAACGTGAAATGAGACCCAACAGCTTGTCTTTGTCTTGTATTTATCCCCATTCTTCATTCTGTGGTTCTTTGACAGTTGCATGAGGCCATTCTGTCACGACGCACACGGTCACATCCAGTAGTAGCCTCATGTCGTCACGTTCTAAAGTATTGTACATCTGGTGGCTGACCTGCTTTCTCCACATCAGCTTGTCCTGCTTCCTTTTCTGTGTGGCTATATTTGGATACGTGACATGGTTATGTGATTCCTTAGAAAAAGAAAGACACACAGGAGAAACATCATGGCGAATAAAGGACTTCTTTTTTTTCTCACTCTTTTCCCTTCTCTCCTCACTCCTTTGCTGCCGCCTCTAGAACGACATTCTCTCCCATCACCTCCAAAGGAACCTCATGTATTTGGACAATCAGGTGGGGTAGTGCATGAATGCATGGCCTCTTTCCTGTGGTGGTGCTCTAAACTAACTGAATGCTTTCTTGTTGTTGTGTTCATCAGTGCCGTCTCTTCTTTAGATTTTAGTTATTTTAGCCTAATAGACTTTTGTTTCCCAAATGTCTAGCTTTAAAAGCAGTTTTATAACTAAATCCTTAGTTTTAAGTTACACCATTCCTGCCTTCCTTCCTTTAATATTTTTACTGAAAACCATAATTTTTAGACCCAAATATAATTTATGTTAAAATCAAATGAGCTGCATACTATACCCATTGTTACATATTCCAGGATTTTTGGAAAGGTAGCATTTAAAAACTCCATAACCCCCCAGTAAAAGATCTGGAAGATCAGCAGAAACAAGTCAGCAACTTTGGTGGATTATATTGCTTTCCTTTCCCTCGGCACTATAGGGCTTGGGATCCGCGTTGCATTGTGGGACGTGGCGGCCATCTTGAGGGCTACGCGAACGTAAACATAGCTCTGATACAACGTTGTTGTTGAACGAAGAGACGTAGAAGTAGAGAGAAAAAAGATGTTAAAATCCCGAAAAGGATCTAGAATTTACCGGGACACCTCAAATAGAGAAGCCAGGGACCGGTATGTTGACAAAATCAGTATTATTAATAATTTGGATCCATATGAAGTTCCAAACAATGAGTGGAGCACCGATGAGTGAGCGCCTATACTTCAAAACAGTTCCGAAGCTACAAGTCCTTGGAGTCTCATGTGCAGTTCATGAATAGATGGGTTCAGGAGCTGCAGATCATAAAGCCAGTAAACAGTGGGAACTAACCGTAACTGTTAACCGTTAGTGCTAACAACCACTCGCGCATGTAATGTACTTTTAACTAGCTGCTATGTGTTTCAAAGGTGTAGTTAGTAACGTTAACTGCCAACCCTCCTCGAACCCTCCGGGTTTCTCACGTATTTGAGCCTTTTCCCGCTGCCGTTTTTATTATTTTCCTGTAAAAGATCCCAACTTTGAAGGAAAGAAACAATGTAGGCTATAAAATAAAACCGCGCATCTTTAACTTCCCAGAATGAAAATGCAGGGAACACACTCTCATTGGCATCAGGATACGTGGAAAGTTATGTTCGGTCGTCTTACAGCCGCGATCCAAGCTAGCCGACGACTCTTTGTTATCTCGGACACTTGGTCTCCGTGGTTGCGCCTCCAGGCAGGAAAGCGGTGGAAAGTTAACCCATTTTCTATGTTGGTGATAGACGAGCCAAATAAACCAATCAGATCAACGAAGCATATGACGTACTAACAGAGCGACGACGAAGAGGAGCCAATTGATAGATCAAACTCTTGCTGAAACCAGTTGGGAGAAGAGCAAAAACATCTTTTCCTCTGAGAAAAGCCTCCAGAGCAGTGTTTTGCTCTTCTTTCAGTGAAGAAATACTCTGTAATTCCGATAAAACTTGCTCGATAGCCACGCTAACGCTAGTTTCATCGGCTGAAGCCGCCATGTTCTTTAGACTGAACTGTCGAGCTTCTCGTTGCGTCACACCTCAACCCGCCTCAAACCCAACGCTGATTGGACGTTCGTTTGGTGAACGGCTCCAAATTTTCTTTAAGGGAGAGTCTCCAGACTGATTAGCGAGTGAAACCTTGAAAGCTCGCGAGATCAGGATGGTCTCAAGAGGTTTACCATGGTTGAAACCAAGTTAAGGTGAAATTAATCAAATTAAAACACGGCTGAGAGGGAGTACAGTACGCGGTAGTCGTAGGCAGTAGTCTGAGCAGCGGTAAAGGAGGCCATCAACATGGCGGCCACGCAAAGTAATTACGTCATGACGCCCAAGCCCTATGGTGGAACTATGTGCATCAAGGAAGTAATATCAGAGCAGCGGCAAATCTCACCCATTTTTATATCTATTTTGCCAAAGAAAATGGCTGTTTTGCAGGTTACTCTGCAACATGGTTGTGCTGCTGGTTATTTGCAACTTTCAATTCAGATATTACTCTTCTGATTACCTTTTATTGTTTGTTCTTTTTTTTTGTAAAATTCAGTAATACAAATTTCTGCTCAATTTAAATCCTCACCCAAGTCTGATTAAGGTTTTATTATGTCATTTCATGTGCAGAACCATTGTTTGTGTTCCTTTACAAGTATGTTTTCCTCCATCTAAAATCACACCTATTAGGGGTGTAACTATGTGCAAGATCTTTCATTATTATTATTGTAGAGTGATGATTATTGTCAAAATAGAGGCCGCATGGAGAAAACCCTGGACAGCACGATATTTGAAAATGCCCTAATGGTGATATTGCTAAATATTGTAAAGATCATATCAGCTATGGTGAATCCAGGCCTTATTCTGACATGTGCTTCCAGCACTCTGTAATATTTAGCATCTAGGACACTGTAATCTGTGTCAGATATGAACATCTTTTGCAATCAAACTGCATCCACTGTGTGGAATAGCTTGGCATGCAAATTGTTTATTCTTTTAAATATTGCAGTTAGAAAGAAAATGCTTTAATAAACTCCACAGTAACTGTCAGTGCTTTGTTTGGGCAATGTTTTGCACTTCCTCCCATTAGTGCAACAAACAGCAGAGACAGCGGGCTTGTGGTTAGAACAAATCTGGAGATGTCGTCCTGCACCAGTCTTTTGCAGAGGATGATTCTTATTTTGGGATATTCATGTTAAATCGAGATTTTCCCCCAAATCTACTTCGGCCTAGAGCATGTGAACGGAGCGGAGCACAATTCCTGCTCCCCGCTCAGGAGGGTGTTCGCTCATTCGCACCACCGCTCAAAGTTATGACGAAGCGAGGAAGCGTCGCTCAAAATCTGCTCCGCACTCACGCACTAATTTCCTGCTGCTCCAGCGAAATCGCTTCACACTCACTCAAATGTTCAGGAGAAGGTATTTTCTGACATTTTTCTTCATGTAATGATGCCAGAGCCCTGGGACTCATGGCGTTTGATTTAATGACGTGAGCGATACATGTGTATTGTCTTGTTTAACTGGCTGTTAAATTATCGCACCCATTTGTGAAGGTAACACCTCGCTCCATTCATGTTGCCCCAACTTTCCTATTTAATTATTAATTGTCGAAGGAAATCACACTTAAATCAAATAAATGTTATTATACATATTTTATAATAAAATATTTTTAATTGACGCTGTGAGCGCATTGGAGCAAAATCCTCGCTCCGGCCTTTAAATTGAAAATTGCTCTGCACTTAATCATATTTCTTCCGCTCACATGCTCTGCTTCGGCCCTAAACTAAAGGTCCAGTTCACATATTTTAACGATTCTTGATCACATGAGAAATATGATTAGTTATTAGGCTTTAACTGAGTAATTATTCGGGGGGTAAATCAAATCCATCATGGATGATTCAGTATCGATTTCCTGACCCAGCGATTCGATTATTTTCGATACTCAAGGATACACCACGATTCGATTCGATTAATCGGTTAATTTTTTATTTTTTTTTACACCTTACAGGCTAAACAAAGTTTCAAGTTTGAAATAAATTAATGAAAGTTGTAATATCGTTATGCATTTTTTTTTAGAAACAACAGCAAATAACAGAAGTAGAAAAGTTGCATCAAAAAATACTGCACAATATCAGTGCAATTCAACACCTCGGCTCCAGACGTCCCGCCCCCTCCACAGACGCTCCGCTGCTCCTCTCCCAAATTGTAGCTAACCGCAGACAGTGCAGCAGACAGGAGGCCGGCTTGTTTTGTTTTTATGACCGAAATTGCGGAAAACAACTCGTGAAGTTTGACGCTAGAAGAGTGAGGTGCGCGAGAATGCTGGGACCTTTTTTCCACCTGGATCTCCGCTCTTTTTGGCCCTCATGTCCCTCCGTCGTCGGACTAAACTCGCCCCCACTTCCTCGCCGCCTCGGCCGTATCTAGACCCACAGCGTGTAGCACAGACCACGCTTCAATACTGAGCATAAATCAAAAATGTCTGCGTCAAGCTCACTGCAACACACTGCTGTAAGAGTATAACCAGGAGGCGAGGTAGGAGGGCAAAATAGGTTTAGCGCCACCGCAGCACGGGAGGGAGAATTACGTCCAGGAGCAAATGGATTAAAATGGCCCGGAGGGGAAAAAAAACATGAATCGATTCTCTTGCGGACGGATCGATGCATCGGATCGTCGGCTGTTGGATCGATGCATCGATACAAAACGATTATTATTTACACCCCTAGATAGATTTGTGAAATCTTTAATCTGTGGAGTTTTTAAGCAAATCCTTAGAATTATGCACAGTATGATTGAATTATATTTCTATTCTTTAAAACAAAAGACTTTCAGTTTTCCCAAAGATTTTAATAGTTTTCTGTCTTTTATTGAGCTCAGTATGTTTTCTATCGTCTGATCTTATGAGCCAGAATGCATCGTTACTCCCCTAATTAAAACTGTTTGTGTTTGTAGATATATTTTGCAGCTTTAGTTTGTGCAAATTTTCTTATATGTATTTTTTTTTAATTATTAGAAGTTGGTTTAATAAAGGTATGCTTGTTTTATTGCTTTCCTGAACCACGTTAATGTTTTATTTTATAAAATGCTCTGCACGGTGCAAAAAGCCTCAATAAAACAGTGATAATTATCATTACACAGCTTGCTTCTGATGTTTGTCAACAGAGAAATAATTACCACCTCACTCATTTTTTTTTTTTTTGGCTCAACGATTGAAGGCAACAGAAAAGCCAGCTGCTTTAGTATTAATACAATAAGTGACGATTTTAAAAGGAGCTTTGTACTGCTAAGACATAAAGCCTCTTAGCGCTTTGCACCACATCTCTGTGTGTAAGTATGACTTATTGCTTCTTAGAGCCGCATCCATCCCTGTTATTTGTGGATGCACATGTTTATGTCTGAGTGGCTTTCATTAGAGACGTGCTCTCACGCTGTGGCTTTTGTCTCAGAACTCAAGTGCCCTGCTGTAAACCTTCTGACACTCTCTGTATCGCTCCTCTTCACAATGTACTAGATGAAGGAAATTGACCCTTTAATCGTCATGACTCACACATTGATTGAGAACTCTGCCCCAAGGCCTCAAGTTTACCAGCAAGTAAGGCCAGCCAAAGGCTTTGCTCCACCTCATCGTCACCAGTCGCTGCCGTTGTTTTGCAATGCTCCTCCCTTTTTCGATGTCCAAGTCCACTCGGCATCTTGGGACTGGTCTCCCTGTTCTGTTTGTTATGCTAGCACCTCCCCATTCATTGCTTTTGACTGTTCTCTTTATTAGTAGAAGTCATGTTCTCATGGACATGACTTAAGAAAAATAGCTGATGTGTGTGTTCTCGCCCCGGTTCAGTTTATCCCCTCTTCATTTTCAGGTTTTTGTCTTTAACTCGCAAAAAAAAATGCTGGATTCACTAAAGTTGCTTTTCAATAAATTAGAATATCATCAAAAAGTACATTCAACTCATTTAGATTTAATATACGCAAACTATTTAACATGTTTTTTGCGTTAACTTGATGGTTGTTCTTTACATTAACCTTTTCATAATATGAGGACCCAAATTTGGGTCCTCAGCACTCGCCCCAAGATGGTTTTTAGACCTGTAACATATTCTCTGGGGTCTTGCCTTTATTTTGATACCAAAACAATTAAAATAAACTCTGTAGTTCTTGAGATATATTCAATTCATTTTGGGCATGTTATTTTCAAGCATATTTCTCTAAAACAGGCCTAGTGTCCAAGAGGTTCAACAAAATCCCTGAATTCTGTTTCTGTTTTGCCTGAATTACTGCATCAGTGCAAAGCGTCATGGCTGCAGATCAGCTGAGCAGTACTAGAAGCCCAGTTTGATTTAATAGCTGCCTCAGGCTTGACTGCATTGTTAAGTCTAGTCTGTCCCTTCTCCTTTGAAACACTTTATCAATAGGCTGCAGTCAGTTTGCTGGTCACTCACAGTGATACCAGGCTCATTAGACCAGGTATTAAAATGAAGCTTGTATCTCTGCTTCCGTCTCCTTGAACCCCAGTCGGCCTCGGCAGATGGCCGCTCACACTGACCTGGTTCTGTTGGAGGTTTCTTCCTGTTAAAAGGGAGTTTTTCCTCTCCACTGTCGCCACAAGCATGCTTAGTGTGAGGGATTGTCTTCAAGTCAATGAGTCGATACAATCAACTGCTTTTTCTTAGAAAAATTTGAATGAATTTGACTGGATGATCTGGTGAACTATAAAATGACTTCAGATGACGTGTTGAGAATTGGCGTTACAGAAATAGACTGAATTGAAATTGAATTTAAATGTAAAATGCTACTAGATTTTTTTCACCTCACTCAACTTCCCATTGATTTTTTGGAGATGGCATTCAATGAACACCTAGCCTCCTTAG
>NW_015150593.1:192845-197554 GCF_000732505.1 Cyprinodon variegatus
TCATGTTTTGGGTGTACTATTCCTTTAAGTGTCAACAGTCTCTTATTGGTTCCATAGGCCTTAATCTGACCATAAAAATATATTTCTGTTTTGAAAAGTCTCTCATTCTTTAAATCATTTCAAAAATGTTAACATTAGCTCTACGCCATCATCTTAAAAACATATCAGTCAATAAACAGACTTTTCTATGATATTCTAATTTACTGAGATCTACCTGTGTTATTGCCCCTCCCCCAGCCAGGGTGCTATTTTAAAGACTTGCAGGACAATTTTTACCACAGTAAACCTTTTTAGATCACCACTTCCTTATTTTTTTCCAGATTTAATCCTGTAAGATAATTTGTGTTGTTTTAATTAAAGCGTGAAAGATTATGGTGTTATTAGTGTAATCAGTTAAGATGCTTGATTATTCCATTAAAGCCCAACACTTAGAGTGTAGTAGTATAGATTATATTACATATCGGCACCAGTGGTTCAGATTATTCTACTATATTTTAGGTAAACTTCCCTTTTAAACCCCCCCTGCCCTCTAGTCATAAAGTGAATTCCCTGATTTTAACTGTGACCTCCCTTTTCCACCTCTTTGACCGCCCCAGGGTCCCCTTTCACTCTTTCATTGGCATACCGGCACCACTTCAGCTGCATTCCCACCTGTCCTGCAGCCAGAAGTCTGTCTCCCTCCTCCTCCTCTTCCTCCCCATGTAACTGGTAGTCCACATGACCCCCCCTCTGTGAAGCTCTCCGAGCTGTGGGAGAGTGTGCATGCTCTCTGTGGAATGCCATGTGGTTCCTGCTGCTTTAAATGTACCATGTGGTTGAACAGAGGGAGAACATGTTCAGGGAAGTGTGTGAACCATCGCAGGTGTGAGAGAGGAATGTCTTCATAGAGTCTCAAAGTATTTGGGCCGTGTGTCATTTTGTGTTGTTTTTGTCGATGATCTCATATTGGATTTGAAATGAGTTGGAAGTTAAAGTAAAAAACTATTTACTTATGCCAAAATAATCTGGAATATTTAGTCCACATAAAATGAGTTTCAAATGATTTCTCTAATCAATAAACGCAATAAACGCTTCCTTATCAAATGCTGAAAGTTTGTATTTAAAGACTAATTTATTCTGGCATTTCATATCCAATGTGAGCAGAAACAAAACAACTCAGATTGAAGTCACCGACTCAATGTTTGAGGACTGTACTGTTTTATATTTCTGACTAAAGTTGGTATCTGTTCTGTACTGTTCTTGGAAACAAGGGATCCAATGCAGCTGAAATCGAATGTTTCTTTCATAATCTTAACATTTCTTGAAAGTTATTACAGTTGGAATGTTTGTTAAAGGTACATCTGAAAATCTGCTTCTTGATTTCAAAGGAATTAGTTCAAGAGGTAAAACATTCGATTAATAATAATTTACAATTGAAGCAGTTTGATAAAACAACATCTTTAACCTGTTGAGTGGTGTCGTTTAAAAGTTGTAGAAATGTTTATTCCTGCTAAAAACCATTTCTTCCAATTCCCTTTTTTTCTGTAGGAGCTATAATATAAGACAATAAAAGGGCATATTTCTTCTATTCTGCCAGTTTGGAGCAACACACCTGAGTTTAGTATGAGAGTTGCTGCTAAACGAGGTTTTATCAATATTTCCCAATCAAAGAGAAATTGAAAAGTAGAGATAAACATGGCTGGCATCACTACAGTAGCAGTCTCTGTGTAGACCTTTAATTTTCCAAAAGGCTCAGAATCTTTCCAAACGTTAAATGTCCTTTGAAAGAAAAGTTAAACACCAAAAAAGATAAACCTCTTTGCCCCCTGTAGCCTCCAAACTGAAAAGTTTCACTTCAACCGGTTGAAAATAGATCCATTTTCTTTTATTTCCACACCAGCCAATCGCCAGTCTAGAATGATGGTGCAAATCTGGTAATCAAGTAGCCCAAAGCAGTCCAATTTACACTACCCTTTTAAAACCGTCCTACGAATGGTCTGAGCATGGTAACAAAGATAACTGTTGAGTGTAAAAGGTACGCACAAGTGAACCAGACTGTGTCGGACACAACGGAACCGCACTAAGCTGGTACTAGTTCATCAGTAGGACTCGGCGCTGTTCAGTTCTGGCACGGTTCTCAGATAACAAAGAGCGCATGAGGAGATGGCGTCATCTCCTTTCAGCCTCCTGTCAGCCTCCGTAATAAGGAAATTTCAGACATTCATAATAGGGATGGAGCAGTTTATGAAAACCGTCCGAACCGTTCGGTTCGACTGTCTCGGTTCAGTTCGCGTGTGTTGCGTTCAGTTCATGCGCTGCTCCTTTTTCTCATAGGCGAAGCGTGTACACTCCAGAGCAGAAGGTGGCGGTACTGCGACCAAAGCCAACCACCAGTAGTAAACAAGAAGAAGAAGAAGCGAAGCAGCGTAGCCGGGTGTAGCAGAAAAAAATCAGTTGTTGTGGAGAATTGTGTGGGTATGGCGAGTGGGAAAGAACAGGAGTTGGAAGACGCGCCAGCAGCACTTTATAGGTCTGCTGTATGGGACCACTTTGCATTTAGAGTGACCTACGATGACGGCGGAAAGAAAGTTGTGGATAAAAGTGCAACAGTGTGCAAGCATTGTGCAACACGTTTTGGTTATGCTAACAGCAACATGACCAACATTTCGGTGTAACAATGAACATATACCGAACCGAAAACCGTGAACTGAACCGAACCGTGGATTTTGTGAACCGTTCCACCCCTAATTCATAATAATATATGCTTCCCTACCGTGCCACACCATTTCCAGCTATGATTCTGCTTAGCAGTGTGACGAACCTCAACTCTGTCATTGTTTCCTGAGTCAAAGGCTGCCTTCTTCACCTGACTCTCCTCAAACAATGAAAATATCACAGTTATAACCAAGCATCCTTAATGGTATGGGCGTCGCATTTTGGTTTGCTTGTTTACCTGTAGAAAGCAGTAGTACCGTAATTGTACTTGCGTGATGTGTAAAGGGTTGTGAGGAAGCGAGCTCTGATTCAAGCTCAGTCCGAAACTCGGTACGGATCGGTTTTCAGAGGGTAGTGTAAATGGGGCTCGTGTGTTTACTGTAGGCCATTTTAGTTTTGGACCACTTTATGGTTGCTAACATGTTCTCTCCTCATTAAACTTTGAAAGTGATCTGAAATCAAGTTCTTCCAATAAAGTATTTGATCGATGTTGATGAACGACTTCACAGTCCTGCTGAGCTCCTTCAGTAGAAAACTCTCATAGCTGAATAAAGTTTGTCTTCTCTTCCTTCTTATTCCGCTTCCAATGGAACCAACTATTCTCTCTGATGTAGAAAAGTGACCGGAGAGGAAACATGATTCAGAAGGTTCATCTGCAGAGGGATTGCGTTTAGACTGCAGGTTTTGCCTGATTTAGTGAATTAGTTCCCACTCTGAGATTAATCACCAGGCTCAGTGAGAGAGCCCCTGTAACGACACTGCATTAGATCTCCAGATCCTAAAGTGTATGAGCTGACCTGTTACCTTTTTCTAACACTGTGCTCATCTTAACAGATGAACCCAGAAGACTACAGGGAACCAGTCTACACGTATGTACCGGAGGTGGAGGACATTGATGTAAGTCGTATCCTGTTTGACTAATTTCTTCATTTTGTTGTAAGATATGTTTTTCAGACTTTTTTTTTTGTATTCAGGGTATAATCAGCAGACTTTATGAGCAGGAGAAACTGGTGAAGATGCAGGAGGAGAAGCTTCAGCAGCTGTTGAGAGAGAAGGTGAAGAGAGCGTGTCATTTATCATCATTACTTCCTTAGATGAAACAGTATTTCCAGTGGCAGGGGCGGATTTACCATTAGGCAAAACCTGGCAGTTGCCTAGGGCCCCAAATTCCCCCCCGTTAAACTCCTTTTACATGTATGGTTATTACTGCTATTACTTATTTGTGCACATGAATTATGTTTTTGATAAAAATCCTTTTACTAAAATAAAATCAGAACGCTTATAAAACCAAGTATGTCTCAACCCCTCCCTTTCTTCAGTGTCCACCATATTGGATCAGTCCATTAGCTGCACATGTTCAGAAAGGTCCGAACAGACAGCAGCAAACCATTTGAAAACAAATGGCTGGAAGAGCAGTGTTGCCAACTTAGCGCTTTTGTCGCTATATTTAGCGACTTTTTAGACCCCTCTAGCACTTTGATTTCAAAAAAAGCGCCTAGTGCCAAATCTAGCGACTTTCTTCTGCTTATGGAGACTTATCTAAAAGCAGCGAACTCTGCTCTCAAGAGCAAGTAGATTGGTAACCCCGCCTCCTGCTCTCCTCTATCTTGTCTGCTGTCATGACTCATGCAGCTATTATTTCATCCAAATGAAAAATGGAGAACAGATAAGCAGATCATGGCTTGTCTACAGTGAAAAGAAGGACTGGGTTATTTACTTTTGCCTTTTTGAAAACACAAGGAAAAGGGCAAAAAAAGAAAACATAGAGAGGAAAACCTCAAGAAAAGGGATAAGAAGAGAGGAAATACAGGTAGAACAAATACTGTATGTCTATTCTTTTAAACTTTCTTTATCTGTAGAATGGGTCTGTTTTATGTGTTGTCTTCTCAATTCAGAGGGCCCCCTGCCTGTCTTTGCCTAAGGCCCCAAATTTCCTAAATCCGCCCCTGTCCAGTTGAATAAAGCTAAATTATTCTAAACAGTTTATTTTCTTTGTTTCAGATGGGGATTTTGTA
>NW_015150593.1:197808-200194 GCF_000732505.1 Cyprinodon variegatus
TCTGCTGTCATGATTCATGCAGCTATTATTTCATTCAAATGAAAATTGGAGAACAGATAAACAGATCATGGCTTGTCTACAGTGAAAAGAAGGACTGGGTTATTTACTTTCACCTTTTTGGAATCACAAGAAAAAGGGAAAAAAGAAAACATAGAGAGGAAAACCTCAAGAAAAGGGATAAGAAGAGAGGGAATAAAGGTAGAACAAATACTGTATGTCCATTCTTTTAAACTTTCTTTATCTGTAGAATGGGCCTGTTTTATGTGTTGTCTTCTCAATTCAGAGGGGCCCCCTGCCTGTCTTTGCCTAGGGCCCCAAATTTTCGTAAATCCGCCCCTGTCCAGTGGAATAAAGCTAAATTATTCTAAACAGTTTATTTTCTTTGTTTCAGATGGGGATTTTGTAGTTTTTTTTTTAAGGTTTTAAACTAAACAAATTCTGACACAGTTAGAACAATTCTATTCTATTCTAAAAACTAATCTAGAAGGTAAAGGATTTTTTAAAATGATTTATTTAATTAAGTTAAGAAGATAGAACAAAAATGGCCACAAGTTTGAATTTACAGTGGATTTTATATCCATATATATTAATATTGTATATATATATACAAATATAAATATATATATTAACAAAATAAAATGTAATGTTTAGAAAATGTCACTAAATGAAGATTGCAGCAAAATCAGGGACCTTTTTGGAGAAAAGTGTATTTATTATAACTTGTATAATTCCAGTGGGATGTTTCTTATCAGAATTGGTAGAACTCATTTAAAGTATTTGGTTTCACAGCACAGTCCTGCTTTTTATTCTATGTGATTTTTATATGTTTGGTTAAGATCATTCCAGAGGTTTAACGTTAGTCTTTTTAATCCAATTCTAAAAACAAGTTACTTTTAAATGTTAAGTATTTAGGGGCAGATAAAAAAAACAACAACAGTTTGATTAAAATCCACATTGCTAACAAAAATATATCCTGCTATATCCTCATAAATATCCTGCTAGAAAACTGACATAATTAAGGATTATTTGAATCCCCAAATTAATTAATTTTAATTTAAATTGATCTATGATCACGACATTTTTCTTTTCTGAGTGTTTGATAATCTGTGTTTTTTAGCACACATTGGAGACGGCGCTTCTGTCAGCCAGCCAGGAGATTGAGCTGGGCTCTGAAAACCCGGCCGCCTTGCAGGGCGTCATTCAGCAGAGAGACTTGCTGCAGAGCGGCCTCCTCAGCACCTGCAGAGAGCTATCCAGAGTCACTACTGTGAGTTAAAGCTATCCTCTCCTCACACACAATGGACACTGAAGGATTCCTTCAACCTTGAGCTTTCAAGAAAACAGTTTTCACCTGATTGTTTTCTTTCACTCCCAAATCAGGAGTTGGAGCGCTCCAGTAGGGAATATGAAAGGATAGAGGCAGAGCTCATTATAGCCAAGAACAACTTGCTGCAGCAGCTTGAAGCTCTGGGAAGCCCACAGGTAAGATCATTGATGTTGCACAAATTACCAGTTAATACGGTATTAACAAAGAACAAAGCATGGAAAATATAGGAGCTTCAGATAAAGCTCAGCTCATCTTTATATTGACACCTTGAGCAAATGCAAAAAATTCTGCTTTGAGGGCTGTTATAGAAAAAGAGAAAATAATACATTTTTTGACAGTTTTAATTAAGTCTGTTTTTTATTTTATCTTTTGTTGTGGGGGAAGTGTTGAGATTAAGAACTAACATGTTTATCCTTTTAGAGCAAATATTCATTAAAAGCAGGGAAGTAAAATACCTGCTTCCTTTGTTTCCTCCCAGTCCTGCCATCACCCGGGGTGAATTATCACAATGCCGCTTTCCTATTGTCTAACATCTCTAGTTTGACTTATCTAACTCTATCTTATCTTTTAGCCTAGACTAAAGTTAAAGATAAGTTTGTGTCAAACAAAGGAAATCAATGAACAGCCTAACTTCTGTTAGCATATAAACAAACCTAAGAATGAAGAAAACAAAGCAAACAGAGAAAAAACAGCTGACCAACCCCCCCTCCTCATGGTCACCATCTTAGTTACAAACTGCTGGGGGGATTTTTCACCCATCATTTATCACAGGTCAGCCAACATGGTTCTGGTGGTTTCTTTGTCACTAACAGCAGTGGGCTCCAGGGAAGCACTAAGCAGAGATTATTAAATCTGGTCCCCAAAATAAGGCTCTGATAAATTCACTTGTAAGCCACAAAATCCTGGAACAGTTCTGTAGAACTATCTGGGTGCAAATTATGAGTAAAGATGAATTTCCATGTTCCTCCTTTTCTGAAATAATACACTTTAGATCCTAAAATAAGACCACTGAGCAAATGACATTTTCCTCCTCTCAATCCTTACAATAACTTTGAAACC
>NW_015150593.1:201978-203601 GCF_000732505.1 Cyprinodon variegatus
CTTTTTAACACAAGTATCTGTACTTTTACTCAAGTACGGAAAGTGAGTACTTTTGCCATCTCTGCCTATATGTTTAATGTCATTAGGAAATAATATTGGCAGTTGCTTGTGGGACATTTGTAAAATGCAGCTCATATAGCAAGACACTGAAAAAACTAACCTTCAGTTTTTGGGGGGGTTTTCTTCCACGCACTTTCAGACGGAGCCTCCCAGTCAGCTCCATGTCCGCATCCAGAAGGAGCTCTGGAGGATTCAGGATGTGATGGAGGCCGTCAACAAACAGAAAGCTCAGAGAAACGCTGCAGAGGGGCCTGGTTTCTATGGATCCAATTCCAACTTCAGTAAGCACAAAAATGAGGTGAGTGGCCATTAAAAACACTGTTCCAAATCAATTAGAGAAATCAACTCAAATTAATGAGTTTATGTGAATGCACTTTTTGGTCTATCCTCTAATGTTAATGTTGGTTCTTCCTTTTTGATACTTTCTTGAAAAGAAGTGATTTATCCTGTGCAGTAATGTGGACAGAAGCTGCTTGCTGGCAGCTTTAATGGCCCTAAAGAATTGCGTCTGTCAGGCGGTAACAATAAAGGAGGCGTTCTCTGGCTAATCAGATGGTCAGCGCATACCATGGGCTAAAACTACTCTGTGCCAGATGGCTGTTACCCTGATCCTACATGGTGGCACCATGTGTCACTTTGCTTCCTATCCTGTAATGCCCTATATAATCCCCAGGAGGAGGACTCGGCACCCCCGCGGCCGCCTCTTCCCCATTCCTATGAGCCGAACTCCCCCGTTGTGCCCCCTCTGCCCGCCTCTCACTCTGGCGCACGGCCATCTTCGCTCCAAAGGCCAGAGGACAGGAAGGCCAATCAAAGGAATAGCTCACAGAGCGTAAGCTTGTTGACCCGCTGACCCCTTTTGGTTAACCCCGCCATCAGCTGCTCCATCACACTCCTTAGTTAACTGGATGTGTTTCAGTTACTTTTCTGTTGGGTCATTTTTCGCATTTCTCAACATGCTTCCATCTTTTTGCTTATTTCTCTTTAATCAATGTTTTTTTTTTCTGTTCTTCTGTGTTATAACTTGATTTCACCTTATTATGTTTACATAGAAACCATAAGTTTGAATTTGTTGGCCTGCTTTCTAACTGACTCAAACTACAATAACTTATGATTAAGTCTTTGATTGTGTATTTAACCTGTTTTTTGGTTGCAGGGTCCTGACTACAGGCTGTATAAGAGTGAACCGGAGCTGACCACGGTGGCCGAGGTGGATGAGAACAACGGAGAGGACCGATCAGAGCATCCGTCTGACAGAGAACATGCTGGAAACAAAGGTGGGAAACTGTTAAAAGCCAAACTAAAGCCAAACTAAAAAAAGGAAATGTTGTGTTTTAAAGATGTATTACACACAGATATATTTTATGTGATTATTACAGTTAATTTGATGATTAAAACGGAAAGATATATCAAAAACATTTAAAACATTCAATAAAATCAGAAGAGAATTTGAGCTGAATAGCAGAGATTTCTTCAGATACCTACAGCTAAGACACTTCTATGCCAATGAGGTTGAGAAAGAATTATCACCAGAAGGAAATTAGTTGATTCAGCTCTTTGTAG
>NW_015150593.1:206280-208504 GCF_000732505.1 Cyprinodon variegatus
GGTGTCTGTTGCAGCCGCCATGTTAGATATCTTCCCCCATGATTCTGTAAACGGAACTCATCCATATTTCAGCCTCTAGGGGCGTAACCTGGAAGTCACAGGATGCTCCCCAAGTGGCAATGCCGCACGGTCACTAAATGAAACAGACTCCATCCACGTTTTGGAATCTGATAGCAAAAAATATAAGACCCGCACATTGAGAAGTCAGTGAGTTACTTGTAAAGATAAGCCCACATTCACCCCCTCTAGATTAAATCCTCAAAGTACCAGAAATATGTCTGATCAAGTAAGTCTCATATCTGTTCTGTTGCTTAACAACAACTTTTATCAACTCTTTCTCATATCTGTTTAGGCATGTCCTACCCCGTTGGCATCGTCCCACCCAGAACCAGGTCCCCAGTGCCTGAGTCTTCCTCCATAGCGTCCTACGTCACTTTGAGGAAAAGCAAGAAGCCCGACCCCAGGACGGTAAGTGGCTTAATGTCAAGCGCCATCTTAATTGAGTTGAAGTTGTGCAGCAGGGCAGTCAACACATGGCCAGGCTGTTACTCATGCGCTAAAACCAGGCTTTCATAAAATAGATGCTAAGTGAGGTTTTATAGGCTTTCCAGCCTCAAACTATCATCTTACATAAACCAACCATATCATTAGTGCACCGCGCTGAAGGGTGTGTCCTCTTTCCAGTGTGTCTGCATTGGTTTCTGTTTAAAGAGAGATGAAAATATAAATTCAATCTCTCCTACTTACTTACTTCTTTGTTTTTTGTTGATCTAAAGGCCATTTACTCTTTCAGATTGTTTCTTAATGCAGTAAAGTTTGTGCTTGGATTTTAACACCAGGTCCACATCTGTGAGTCCTTCAGCAAAGCATAAACCGGAAAATTAGCGACTTCACATCATCAGCCCCTTCTATTGAGGCATTAATAAGCCCCCAGCCCTCAGAGTGCAGCCATGCGTGTCTGTAAGAGCGTGCCAGCATGCAGGAGTCAGGCTGTTCGGGCTGCAGATCAGCCAGTTTGCAGAAAGTAAAGAGTTTAAGTCGTGGAACGGTCAAGGAAGTCTCTGTTTTCTGCATGCAAACCATATTTGGGGGTAACTTTTAGACTAAATTCAACCATAGCCAATTTCACAGTTAAAACAGCACCATGGGATCTGACCTAACTAGAGTGTGACACCATTTGGCTTCATGCACTCTTTGAGCATAAGTATTTAAAAAAAATCATGGCAGCTGCATATTCAATGTCGAACATCTTCACTATTTTACTATACTTACATAATATTTTTGTAAATAGCTTTCTACTTTGGGTTGCTGTGAATCCCAGTTGAATAACCTTGTGCTAATTTTGGACTAGTTAAAATTACTCCTTCGCAGCCATCAAGTACAAATTCGCATGACGACATAAAACCGTCTGCACTATTTCACTGAGAGTTTTATTTTTCCCACACACTTTGAAAGCACCTCCTCCAAACAGGATTATTGTCACGCATGCAGACTAAACAAAATATGGCTACAGCAGGTGTTTCAGCTAAGCAATATACGGCAGTGGTTTGGATTTCATGCCGTGGACATTAAACAAAATGCGCTAATTTGTACACTGCAAAAACAATGTAAATCTAAATTAGTTATTTTTTCTTAAAATATGTAATTTTTTTTCTTGAATTGAGGAGGTAAGTGAGACACTTTGCCAATGGAACAAGAAAATTTACATTTAAAATAAGAAAAAATAACTGCCTTGTCTTATTTAAAATGCATATTATCTAATTATCTTGTTCTAAGAGTAAAAATACTCATTCCATTGGCAAACGATCTTATTTACCTGCTCAAATTAAGAGTAAATTCCCTTAATTTAAGAATTTTTGTACTTATTTCTAGATTGTTTTTGCAGTGTAAGACTAAAAACCATTGCTGTAAAATGTAGGAGTACAAATTTATTCCACATCCTAAAAAGTAATCTGCTGCAAAATGAAGAACATTGTAAACCCTGCATGTGAGCGTCTCCCCACTCGGATATTAAAACGTTCGATAAATCAGCTGTGAAGCCGATGGCGTCGTCCTCGTCATTTGATAAAGCGATCCCATATGAGAGAAAAAGAAAAAGATGGAGGGAAATCAGTGACAATATTTATTACGTTTTTTCAATGTTTTTCAGATGCTCTAATACCTGTGATGTTCAGATTTTTTTACAGGCGTTCTTTAACTTGGTAATGGTCTCAAATGTATAACT
>NW_015150593.1:210826-211977 GCF_000732505.1 Cyprinodon variegatus
TCGGTGGGGTGGCCGATGTCCGATATTCAGTTTTAAGGCCGATACCGATAGGGGGCCGATTATATCGTGCATCCCTAGTTTGAATTAGTTTATCAGTGCAATTTTTTGCAATCTATTTGTTTTTGTGATATATATGTCGTGTATATAGCCCAAATATATCCTGATATTAGATTTTCTTCATATCGCCCAGCCCTACTACATAATAGTATTTTTCTTTTCTTTGTTGTAACTTTCCTGCTCAAATAAAGATTGACTTTGTTTTCATCTCTGGCCAGGAACGTCCACACAGTGCCGTGGAGCAGCAGCTGTGTGCTGTGGACGGCAGCCGGCCCCGGATGAGCGTGGAGGAGCAGATGGAGAGGATTCGCCGCCACCGGCAAGGCACCCTCAGGGAGAAGAAGAAATCACTGAGCTTCCAGGGAGGCAGCCTGGAGAACACACCCGCCCGCAGTCACTCCTTCAATCATTTCCATAGCATGAAGGTATTTAATGACCCCCCCGTAAACAGCCTCTGATCCAAAAATGATTCAAAGCTCTCTGCTTATTCCAATTTTAAGATTCAGGTTATCATTTTTATCAATCAATTTAACACCTGGTGGGGAAATGTTTTCAGTGTTGTGTGATAGGAACGGATGCTCTGAATGAGTACATGTGTTCCTAACAGGATCAAATCTATTCAGTTTAGTTCTATAGCGCCAATTCACAACATATGTCATCTCAACGCACTTTCCAGTTCACCAGATCATCCAGTCAAATTGATTCAAAGTTTTCTATCCAAGGAAAACCAGTCGATTGCATCGACTCATTGACTCAGCAATCCCTCACACTAAGCATGCTTGTAGCGACAGTGGAGAGGAAAAACTCCCTTTTAACAGGAAGAAAACTTCAAGCAGAACCAGGCTCAGTGTGAGCGGCCATCTGCCAAGGCGACTGGGGTTCAAGGAGACAGAAGCAGAGACACAAAAAGCAGCTGTAAAAGGCGGCCCCATCCAGGAAACACACAGCCAGGCAGACGAGCTCCGAGCCAGCTCCCATGTCAGAGGATGAAGAGAGCACATCCAGTTAGTCATAGTCAGAGAAACAGGACTACACTGGAAAACAGGCTGATCTCCAGCATCTATAAAAAGCGCTGATGGCAGCAGCACAGCTGA
>NW_015150593.1:214739-216006 GCF_000732505.1 Cyprinodon variegatus
TCACGGACTAAAACTGGTAGTTGGTTCCACAGGAGAGGAGCCTGATAACTAAAACTTTTTATTGGATTCAAAGTAGTACCCAAAACTTCTTAGCTTTGTTTCATTTAACAAATAATACAAAAAAATAGTCAGATTTTTCTCCCTTTGATCCATTGATTAAACAGGGTATAGAGAACATTGGCTCCTTCATATCTCTTACTGATTGGTCTATTTTGCCATTTTTGTGTGTTTTTATACCTTTAGGCTCATATTAGGCGAAGGGATGAGGTGATGAGCAGTGATATTCAGGAGCTGGAGGCCTCACTCAGACACCAGGACCTGGTGAGGGACCAGGAGACCCCTGCAGAGGAGATAGCCCGTCTCAAAGAGTCCTCGCAGGATGATCATTTCAACCTGGATCGAGAGGTAACACCCAGCAACACACTGGATCGACATCCTGGGGCAAAGACCGCTTTGGAGTAATCTTTGTTTAATGCTCCATAGTTTTTATCACTACATTCACCACATTTATATGTCAGCACAGGAACCTCTTCACTTCTGTATATGATAAACCTAAATCATCAAAACTGTGGGGGGTTTATAGGGTTTTAATCTGTTTTTGATTCTTTCAATGTACCATTTTTGTTTCTTTATTGGTTTATATAGAATCTTTAATGTGCGCTTGTTTCCATTTCCCAGCTTTCTGTGCCTGATAAAGTGCTTATTCCTGAGCGTTACATTGAATCAGACCCTGAGGAACCTCTGAGTCCTGAACAGGAGGCTGACAAGCGACGGAAAGTGGACCGTATTAAAGCCCTAATAGCAAAAAACAGGTAAATATGCACAGATTAAAAAAAAAAGATAATATTTTGCAATATCCTGGACTTTCCTGTGCAGGCATTTAATAATAAAGCCATCCTGAACATAGAGCTGCAGCAGCTAAATATTATTACTCAGCAAATTATATCCATGAATTTAGAAATCTCAGACGAGTTATGGATTTTGTTTATAAAAGTATTTTCCCCTCTTTCAGATTTCATTGACTTTTAATTTCTTGTTACTTTTACTTGTTCAAACCATCAAACAAATTTTAGTTTTTCACAAAAATAATTTTAGTAATAAGCAGTTTTCATTAACAATTAAAATGTCATCCCCAACACTGATTAAAAAACATTGGTTAAGTCACAAAAATGTGACAGCGCACAACATTTTTACAGAGCAACATGTTTCGCCTTTATTAAAGTCGTAGGGAAGTCATATTGAAATGTCAAATCATTTTGGCTTAAAC
>NW_015150593.1:218061-219636 GCF_000732505.1 Cyprinodon variegatus
ATATTTAAAGTACTTTCAGAAGTTTGAACTCTAAATATGACCGGATTTTTCCGTTAAAAGGCTGTTTTGCTGCTTCAGGACATAGATGAATTTCTGTAATTGATGGAAATATGAATTCTGCTCTTGAGCAGTTTGTGACTGCTTGTTTCCACAGAGAAACTATCCAAACCGAACCACCAAGGCCACATCTAAAGGCCTGGAAGAAGCATCACTTAAGTTCATATTTATTATTTATTTCTATCTCTGATTTGAAAATGAGGCACACTGAGGGCTTGTGGTAAGGTGGACGCCCCGTTAACAGAGTCAATTTGCCCTAAAAACGTCCATCCAGAATTTTAATTCCTTGTAATTGTTAATAAAAGACACAATTGCTGCAAAATCATCAAATAAAACAAACAATCTATAACGCTGCAGTGTCACAAAAAGCCCCAAAATAAGAAATCCATAAGGATGCAAATCATTTTTCACATCCCTGTACATACAAAGGTTGTTGTGTGTTCTAATGAAACCATTTGTGTGTGTTTTTACCCAGCATGGCGAATGTGCTACCCAGTTTAGCTTTAAGCCCAGAGGACGTGAATGAAGAGGAGGTTACTGTTCAAGAAAAGGAGAAGATGATTAATATCTCCTACGAGCTGGCAGCAGAGGCCTCCAAACGCAGCAAGCTGGTAGCAGGTACATCTGCAGGGACAGCGCAGAGAGATGGTGGGGGATTACATTAAAGAGATGCACGGTCTATAGGACACAAACTGGTGGGAGGAAGTTCTTGGAGACAAACTGACTGCTTCCATCCTTTATGTGCTTAGTAATTAATTTCTTCTCACACCCTCTTTTAATTTCCTTATTAATTTGATTGTCTTTAGTTTTTAATTTTGCACTTTGGCTTTTTAGTAATTGGTTACGGATATTTTTTTTATTTTTTAATCATTTGTCTGTGCCTGTTTGTTCAACATGATGCTTTTTTTAATTGCAGTGAAAAGCCTGTCGTCTTCTTCCTCACCCCCACAGTCTCCCAACACACCCCCTCAGCTCACTGATGGCTCTCACTTCATGTGTGTGTAGTGGCACCAGTAAGGTCCTTCATCATCCTGTTTTGTTCATAATCATACTGCTGTAAAATTATTATTTATTTATTTTGGCCTCTGAGAGCTTAAAACCTGCTTTGATGAAGGAAACAATCATTAGGTGCTTTGAAATATTCTGTTGCATTCCAGAACTTTATTGTTTTTGGTTTTTCACATCACATCACTGCATTAGCATGGAATGACTTTGTGTTACTGCTCATATGAACTAATATATAAACAACTAAACCTGTTACACTATAAAAAATATGTCTTTCATTGGGATTTTCTGTGATATGATTAAAATAACAATGAAAATAAATTTAAAGGATGTTGGATGCTAAAAAAAAAGTATCCTGTAAAATCGCCTAATTATTAGATAGTCTATCCGTGTGTAGCTTCCTTTGTTAGAGAATATTACTGGAAAAATGGTTCCATGAAGACCAAATAACAAACCAGACAGGGTGGAAGGCTAACCCAGAGTTAGGTTCATAAAACAATATCAAACACTTTG
>NW_015150593.1:221596-223203 GCF_000732505.1 Cyprinodon variegatus
GGTTGTAATACTGCAAAATATTAGAAGGTGAGGAATAACTTTTGCAAAGCATTGTGCGTTTCTCGGTGGACTGTAAAATCTAGCTGCTGTTTGAAAGTAATTTTTCCCTCCATGTTGCCCTCCAGCACAGGCTCTGGCCTCAGTAAAGACCTACACATGAAGGAAATAACTAGGAAGGCGTAGAACACCTCCTGAGGATCTTCTTCCTGGAGATCAGCACAAGGCCTTGACCCACAGAAAGTGGAACTGCCTCCTCATCCCGTCAGGCAGCCTTTAGCTACGGACTTCTGTTTACTCACTGTGACATCTAAAGCTTCTATGCCAACCTTTGGTGACATTTCTACTTTCATTGCCCCACTTTGAAATGAAACTCGCCTCGTTTTTACCATTGACCGCTGCAGACCTCTGTTTGTTTTTTACTCTAACTGCAGTTTTATTTAGTTGTTGCAATACAGGCCGACGTACATCTGTATATTTGGGAGGCTGCAGCCTGAACTCTGTTGAGTCGTTTAGCTCGTAGCAGAATGTTTGTAGGCCGTGTTTGCCACTTGCATTTCAACATATTTTTTTAAGGTTTTAAGATGCTTCTGCATATTTTTTTAGTTAAATTTAATCTAGTATTTAATTCAGATTGCTTTTCAGACGCTGACATTTAGCTAACTAGTTATATTTATCAATTTATGGTGAAGAACGCTCGTCTATACGGATGAGTTATAAACAGATCTATAATCAACAGATATAATAATGGAGCAACTTTAATCTAGACAGACTGAAAATATTTGTACATTTTCCATGTTTCCAGTCAGTGACACATCGCTGCCAATAAATATACATATTTGAATGTTCAGACTTACGTCGCTCTTTGTTCCCTCTATCTGAAATATATATATTTAAATTGAGAGATGGACAAAAATTTCAGAGTTTGGTATTATTTTAGGATATGTTGATTAAAAGCCCTGGATCTAACAAAAAAATGCATGTTTTAAAAAAAAAAGCAATAAAAAAAAGAAGCCTTTGTCAACTGAAGATATTTTTGCGTGTGTATAAAGTGTAACTATGAGAGGTTTACTGTGTATATAATGTACATTGTGCATCGGATGGGAATATATACCCACTATATAGGTACGTACGTACATACAGATTTGATTTGCAAATGTTCATATCCCATCTGTTTTATATCATGTTAAATAAACATCGGAGTTTCTAATTGTTATGTTTCTGTGTTCTTTGTTCTTGATGCTATGCTAACAGAGCTACAGCTTGTACTCGAGGGGTTTCTGGTGCCCTCGATCCATGTACAGTTTAAAAAAGGAATAACAAACGGACAAGATTGCTTCATTTCAATGTAATTAAATCAGTAACTGGAGTTGAAAATACAGTTTCCTCTGCTTTTATTAAAACTTCTCTATATTATGGAGAGAGAGCCAAAATTTAAACTGAAACAGGTGATATTTACGGTGGCCCTGAAGTGCAAAGTGCAACTAAAAATCTAAAAGCACAACTACATTAAGGAAATCGCAACTACATTAAGGAAATCGCAACTACATTAAGGAAATCGCAACTACATTAAGGCCCCGTCCACACGAAGTCAAAACGAACACGAAACG
>NW_015150593.1:226031-231656 GCF_000732505.1 Cyprinodon variegatus
AGAAGACAAGTGTTGTGAATTGACGCTATAGAAATAAACTGAATTGCATTGAATAAATACAAATTAAACTGTTTAAAAAGCCCTTTGTCTTTGATTTCATAAAACTCCACAATACACTAGTTCTAAAAATAAAAAAGCACAATTTTTTTTCCAACTTTAATGTAGGTATATAGATGTGACTAATTAATTACTGTGTTTTGGTTGTCAGCTTATGGTCAATACACAAATAGGAAAAATGTCAAATAGAAAGAAAAGCTTCCAGAATCAACTTTGTACCAGTGAGAGGCTCTGATAAGAAGCATACAGGCTCCTTTTCCAACTTCTTTCCTTACAAACAGCACTAATCGGACAGCACTTATAATGGCGACCACTGAAGCACATTTGATTAAGAGTCTTTACCAATTGGATTAACTGGATTATGATACCGATCACACTTCCTGACATATCTGGCACTAAGAAGCTATTAGGAACAACACTATCCTGCTGCGTTAAAGCGCAGCTCAAGGAAATAATTAAGGAAAATGTACACACCTTCAAATATATTGGTTTGTATTTTGGAGAGCTTCAGCCGTTTGGTACATTTGTGGAACTCCCATTTTGTTGGGCTTTTCACCCGATTTTCTGACATAATCCGTCTGTTTTTATTGCATAATAATAACAACAGAGAGACTAAATGCTGTCTGGACTCAGTAGAGCAATCCAGAGTTAATTTCTACGCTGGATTGTGTCTTACTTTTGACCCCATGGAAGGAGAAGGAATAGCGGCTACCATTTTGCTGTATTTGGAATAAGCCAGGATCTCAATCATTGCTTTATTTCCTTCTTATTTTTATCAGAACTTGCCATTTAAAACCTAATTAAAACAGATTCACTTCCTTCATTTCCAAAATATTATAAAAGTTGAATATCTTGTAAGGGGTCTATACGAACCAGGATGATATACAAAAAAAGATGGTTTGCACCTGATTTGTTAAATAATTTAATGCAACCGACCTATTGAGAACATTGAGATTCACTAAAAATAGAAAAAAACTGCCTATTTCTGATTTATTTAAAATTATACCTTTGGAAAACCAATTAAAAAGCATTTTCTAATTGCACATTTTCAATAGAACTTTTAAAGAGGAAATGTTAATTGTATTTATCAATACATTATTGAATAGTGCAATTTGAAAATATTTTTTCAAATCCTATTTCTAAATGGAGATTATTGTTCATTTCATAAACCAACAAGTGTTACAGTTTAACTAAAGAGAGCTGGTTACATCTGAGAGGCAACAGTTATTGGTTCCGCTGGTTTTCACTGCGCTTTGGGGGCCTGAAGGGTCACAGAAAAGGTCAACGGAGAGAGTCAAGTAAAAAGAACATGCAGATAAAATGTAAAATTTATTTGAAAATGCAAGGTGAAAAATTAAAATGAAATGCAATAAAGAACTATATTTTCAAATGTGTGATTACTAGGAAAGATATCTAAAATGTGTTTTTAAATCAAAATTTAGAAATATGATTTTAAAATATATTTTCAAATTGCAGTATCTAATGATGGATTAATTTGTACAATTTATAATTCTTCTTTAATGTATGATTAGAAAACTTCTAATTTTCTAACTTTCTAATTGTATAATACCATTTAAATGTTAGATTGGAAGCAGGGGCGGATGTAAAAAATTTGGGGCCCTAGGCACAGACAGTAATGGGGCCCTCTGAATTGAGAAGACAAAGCATAAAACAGACCCATTATACAGATACAGACATTTTAATAGAATTATATTCATTATTTGTTCTACATTTTGTCCCTTTGTTGTTTTCCTCTCTATGTTTTGTACTCAGCTGACTTTTAATGCCGTCTCACAAGGAATGAAAGATATTATCCAATGACTAAATCCATTCTGCTGAGACGCACTTAAACACTTATCCAAGTAACGTCTTCCTATGGGCAACGAGTTGAATACACAAAATAAACTGTTCATAAATTATTCTTTATGGTACGCCAGCATTCATAACATGTAGGCGAATCACTGTCCCCATGACATCCGCGGTTATATGTTTTATTTTTATATCTTTTAAAAACAAAGCGGCGAGTGTATGACGTCATCCGCGCGCCGGACTGGAGTTGTGACGGCAGCCCGGGCCACAGGCGGCTACGCTCTACCCCTTCTATTCATTCTAGCTAATCTGAATCATTCAATTCCATCTGGAGAGCGAGATCATCTGTGGTAGCAGCACTAGACATCTTCCAAGCATGTGAGGAAAACTAGCAGCAGTTCAGCGGACAGGAAGAATGAACGGTAGCCGGCGCACGCGGATGACGTCATACACGCACCGCTTTGTTTTTAATAAATATAAAAAATATAACCGCAGATGTCTGGGGGACAGTGATTCGCCTGCATTTTATGAATGCTGCCGCACCAAAGAATAAATTATGAACAGTTTAGTTTGTGCCTTCAAGTCGTTGCCCACAGGAAGACGTTACTTGGATATAACCTAACGGAATATCTTCAGAACGGCTCCAAANCCACTGGTACCTACCTTTTCCGGTAGGTTAATGTAATTGTGTTTTCCTTAATGTAGTTGCGCTTTGCTTTATGTAGTTGCAATTTCCTTAATGTAGTTGCGCTTTTAGATTTGTAGTTGCAGTTTGCACTTCAGGGCCACCGTACTAAAAAATCCACCTCATTTTAAGAAATTCTCACCTAGTTTGCATATCCAAATGAAAAGCAAATAACTGAGGAACTGTAAACCCAAATTACATGTGTGATACATTATTTGAAAGCGAATACCTTCTAGTTTCTGAATATATACGTGAAAATTGGGTGAGTAAAACACATTCTAAGCTGCATCAGTTCAAAAATGACTCAAAGTTGTTTTTTATTCTTGACCAGCAGTAATAAAGACATGCTTGCTTGTTGTGGCTGCTTTGTCATGTTTACATTTTGACATGCTGCTATTTGTGTGTTAATTGTGCTTTGGTGCTCGCTGTGTCCATAACATGAACTTGGTGGTTGAATTGTGGAGAATCTAAGCTTTCTCACAATATATATATTAGTAAACACTTTACTGGTGTAATTTTCATGCATTCTGAGTAATTAGTTGTAAACGTTTTAAAACGGGTCGCCAGCGGTTTTGAGAGTTTAAAAAGATCATTGAGTTTGAAATATTTGTGTGTTTCTTCTCAAGTTTATAGAGGGCAAAAATTTGTAATTTTTTTAATGAGAAAAGGAAATTCAATCCCAGCATAGAATGGTGCGATAATGAAAAGTTCTAGACACCAAGGGTTAGGAACAGGAATAGGAATAGGGTTAGTACCACAGATATCTAAAATGTATAAATCTGAAGCCTAATGTGTATGTAAATGTATGTTTCTTGCAAACATAAAGTACTCGCATCGCATTTAAATCATAAAAGTGAAGAACAAAATACAATTTTATATACCTTCTATATCCATAAGGGGAAGTAAATTTACTTCAGTGGATTTTAAATTTCTATTTCAAATTATTTCCAGTATAAAGTACTACAAAAAAAATATATAATATATAGTTTTCCAAAATATTTGATCACTGAGTAAACTAAAATGTTGCATTTAATAATGTTGTTAAAGCTTATAACTAGGACTAATGTAATTTGTTTCTCATTTTTATCAACCAAATGTGTTTTTTGTGGTTTTCTATTGAATCTGTACTATTAAGCATTTGAATTCATCATACACATGTATATCTAAATTTTAGAAACCTGCCACCTGAATGAGGTGAAGTTATACATAACACTCTGGCGCCCTCTGGTGTTATAATCGAACAGTTAAATAATTTGTGCAATAGTTTTAAAAAATGACTCTTTTCAGAGTTTCTTTTCTTTTTTAGAACCTATTTCCAGAGGTGGAGCCAGGAAGTTTTCATGGGGGGGCCAGGCAAGTGAGGGGTGGCTAACAACTAATATCAGAACAGTATGCACCCATTATATCTAACCACATTGTACCAACAGGACTATTAAAGAGCTCAAGTTAAATCCTCAAATACAGAATTTATTAAGGCCCTTGCTAATAAATGAACATGAGCTAAATAATAAATTTATGGTTCGGCATAAATAAATGACAACATCCTGGAGAGAAATATCAGCTGTGCTGCCATCAACACCTTTGTTTATAGATGTTTGAGATTGTCCTGTTTTCCAGTGTAGTCCTGTTTCTCTGACTGTGACTAACTGGATTTGCTCTCTTCATCCTCTGACATGGGAGCTGGTCTGCCTGGCTGTGTGTTTCCTTTTACAGCTGCCTTTTGTATCTCTGCTTCCGTCTCCTTGAACCCCAGTCGGCCTCAGCAGATGGCCGCTCGCACTGAGCCTGGTTCTGCTGGAGGTTTCTTCCTGTTAAAACAGAGTTTTTCCTCTCTACTGTCGCTACAAGCATGCTTAGTGTGAGGGATTGCTGAAGAGTCAATGAGTCGATGCAATCAACTGGTTTTCTTTGGATAGAAAACTTTGAATCAATCTGACTAGATGATCTGGTGAACTGTAAAGTGCCTTGAGATGACATGTGTTGTGAATTGGTGCTATAGAAATAAACTGAATTGAATTGAATAAATACAAATTAAACTGTTTAAAAAGCCCTTTGTCTTTGATTTCATAAAACTCCACAATACACTAGTTCTAAAAATAAAAAAGCACAATTTTTTTTCCAACTTTAATGTAGGTATATAGATGTGACTAATTAATTACTGTGTTTTGGTTGTCAGCTTATGGTCAATACACAAATAGGAAAAATGTCAAATAGAAAGAAAAGCTTCCAGAATCAACTTTGTACCAGTGAGAGGCTCTGATAAGAAGCATACAGGCTCCTTTTCCAACTTCTTTCCTTACAAACAGCACTAATCGGACAGCACTTATAATGGCGACCACTGAAGCACATTTGATTAAGAGTCTTTACCAATTGGATTAACTGGATTATGATACCGATCACACTTCCTGACATATCTGGCACTAAGAAGCTATTAGGAACAACACTATCCTGCTGCGTTAAAGCGCAGCTCAAGGAAATAATTAAGGAAAATGTACACACCTTCAAATATATTGGTTTGTATTTTGGAGAGCTTCAGCCGTTTGGTACATTTGTGGAACTCCCATTTTGTTGGGCTTTTCACCCGATTTTCTGACATAATCCGTCTGTTTTTATTGCATAATAATAACAACAGAGAGACTAAATGCTGTCTGGACTCAGTAGAGCAATCCAGAGTTAATTTCTACGCTGGATTGTGTCTTACTTTTGACCCCATGGAAGGAGAAGGAATAGCGGCTACCATTTTGCTGTATTTGGAATAAGCCAGGATCTCAATCATTGCTTTATTTCCTTCTTATTTTTATCAGAACTTGCCATTTAAAACCTAATTAAAACAGATTCACTTCCTTCATTTCCAAAATATTATAAAAGTTGAATATCTTGTAAGGGGTCTATACGAACCAGGATGATATACAAAAAAAGATGGTTTGCACCTGATTTGTTAAATAATTTAATGCAACCGACCTATTGAGAACATTGAGATTCACTAAAAATAGAAAAAAACTGCCTATTTCTGATTTATTTAAAATTATACCTTTGGAAAACCAATTAAAAAGCATTTTCTAATTGCACATTTT
>NW_015150593.1:234461-235864 GCF_000732505.1 Cyprinodon variegatus
CGTGAGCGTTTCTCCTCCCACTGCCCCTCTCAGCCAATCAGAGACCGAGGCTGCGCTCAGGCCCCGCCTTCGTCCCGCTGTTGTTCCGTTTGACCGTGCCAGACATTTTTAATAGCCGAACTATCTCCTTTCATCGTCTTTGCTCCTAATGGCGGTAGAGAGTCCAGAGGAATCAACCGCCCTCAGCGGTGGGAGCGACATCCCACCGAGTGAGACAAACGAGCTTGAATGTGAGAAAAAAGAAAATGGCTCTACGGAGCCGGAAACAGAACAGCAAGCAGTCAGCATAGTGGAGCCGAAAATGGAAGATGGGGACGTGGAGGCCGATGAGGAGAAACCCGCGGCGATAGACGCTGCGGAGGCGGGGAAGGAGGACTCAGCGACAACCCGGGAAGCAGTGACTGTTCCCGAGGAGCCGGAGGAGAGACCCCCGTCCCTGCCAAGTCTGGGAGGAAACAATGGAGAGGACGGTAGAATCACCATGAAGGAGCTGAAGGAGGAGCTAGACGATGATAGCCGCTCCTCAGGAATAAGCTGCGATAAAAGCACCTCTGCTAGCGAGGATGGAGAGAAGAGCAGCAGCGGCGGTGAGCTGGGAGACAAGAGGCGCTCCAGCATGGAGGTCTCCTCCTCTGATGGAGAACCGAGCTCAGAGGACAGGTTGGCCTCAAGTTCATCATTTTATCTTCTTTACAAACTCTTAAAACTATTCAATCACTTTCTGAGGGTTTAAAACCCCATTTATAATATATTTAATTAAATATATGTTTTAAAATACTTCAAATTAATTCTTTATTTCTGTAACATCTTACACTGAAAGATAATATCAGCAATACGAGGATATTTCCTCAAGATGAGAAAATTAGAGATAATTAAGAAACCCAAAATCACCCCTGAAGAAAGTGATGTGTTGATACCAAAAGGCAGAGGGGGGGGTCTACCATTACGCAAAATTAGGCAGTTACCTAGGGCCCAATAAAACTCCTTCCTGTTTGTATTCTTAATGCAACTATTGCTTATTTGTGCTTATTAATTATGTTTTTGATAAAAATCCTTTAGTAAAAATGCCATCAGAACGCTTAGAATATTAAATGTGTCTCAGCCCCCCCTTCAGTGTCCACCATATTGGATCAGTCCTGCACATGTTGCTGCACATGCACAGAAAGGTGCAAACAGACAGCAGCAAACCATCTGAAAACAAATGATGCAAAGAGCAGTGTTGCTAACTTAGCGCTTTAGTTGCTATATTTAGCAACTTTTCAGACCCTTCTAGCACTTTGATTTTAAATAAAGCTCCTAGCGCCAAATCTAACGACTTTTTTCTGCTAATGGAGACTTTTGGAGACAACATCTAAAAGCAGCGAACTCTGCTCTCCAGAGCGAGTAGATTGGTAACCCCGCCT
>NW_015150593.1:236826-238802 GCF_000732505.1 Cyprinodon variegatus
ATTTTGACTTTTTTCCCATGTTAAACTGAAATCAAATTTAAAAATCAGTTTACTTTTTTTTTTTCAGTGGCCCTAATCCTCTTCCGTAATTAAAAGTCAGCTTAGCACATTGCCAATATGAAAAGAAAAAGAGACAAAAGAAAACAGAGGAAAACAGCAAGAAAATGAATATGAGAGGGACAAAAGATAGAACAAATAATCTATGTATATTCTATTAAAAAATTCTATATCTGTATAATGGGTCTGTTTTATGTGTTGGCTTCTCAATTCAGAGGGCCCCCTGCCTGTCTTTGCCTAGGGCCCCAAATTTCCTATATCCACCCCTGCCAAAAGGAACCCTTCTAAAAAAGATTTTTTTTCCTCATTTCCACTAAAGTTGATCAGAGTTTGTATAAACTACTCATCACAACATCTCTTTATGTTATCATGTCTGGAAGAAGAGTAACTGTCCTATCCTATCAAACATAAAAATCAGAATAAGGCTGCTAAATATTTTTATTTGATCTTTTTTTTACATTGAAACAATCTGCTCCTGTTCCTCATGTCTTAGCAAAGCCTGATCCATATGTTTTATGACGGTTAATAATGAAGCGTTCCTTTACTTCTTCCATTCAGTGTCTGCAGCACCACCACAGAAATGGAGAGCATAGGTTCCAGTGGGCGTTCCACTCCTGCACTGTTGAACGGGCAGAGCAGCGCCAGGTCTTCAGCGACTAAGACTATGTCGTACAACTGCTGCTGGGACCGCTGTCCACAGTGCTTCAACTCCAGCCCTGACCTGGCTGAGCATATCAGGGGTATTCATGTGGACGGCCAGAGAGGAGGGGTTGGTCTGCTTACTTGGTTCTCTTTAGGTTTTATTGTCCAAACACAGAGCAGAACAATGCTGAAGATTTATGAGCAGAATTTCTGTGTTGGAAAAAGTCCTTAGTTTTGTAGATTCTCACTAATCTGAATAGGGTAGATGCCCATTTTTAGGAAGCTGTGTAGCAACACATGCAGAGAAGGTGTAAAATGATTTGCTCGTGTGTTTCAACAGGCAGCATTTCATTTTTATTTTATATTTTTTGCATATTTGTGCCTTCATCAATACTCAGTTCACATTCTGATGACTCAACAGCCCAAATTTATTATTGGAGGATGTGGAAATGTAAATATCTACAATGCCCAAAGTGTTATTTATTTCACTTTATTTATTTGAAAAAGGTGGTTTGCATCTGATTTCTTAAATAATTTAATGCAACCTACCTATTGAGAACTTTGAGATTCACTAAAAATAGAAAAAAAAACGCCTATTTTTAATTTATTTTAAATCATACAATTGGGAAACCAGTTAAAAAGCATTTTCTAATTGCACATTTTAAATAGAACTTTTAAAGAGGAAATGTTAATTGTATTTATCAAGACATTATTGAATAGTGCAATTTGAAAATATTTTTTCAAATCCTATTTCTAAATGGAGATTATTGTTCATTTTATAAACCAACAAGTGTTACAGTCTAACCAAAGACAGCTGGTTACATCTGAGAGGCAACAGTGATTAATTCAGCAAAAATGTATTATTGGAGGATATGGAAATTTAAATATCTACAATGCCCAAAGTGTTATTTATTTCAATTCACTGAGAACTTTCCCAAATTTTATATTATTTTATCTTTTTGTCTTTTGCTATTCTCATCTTTTTATTGCTTTTCTTTCGGGTAGTCTGCTTATGAGAAGTGAGATATTGATAATATTTATAATTATCATTATTTTATAGATAATTATTACCTTCAAATAAAACTGAGTGGGATAGTTTCTGATCAACGCTTGTTTTGGATATTTTATCGGAGGTTAAAGTTAATGATGTTTTTTTTTTTTTCCTTACATCAATTTACTTTAAAGGAGAATTCCGGTTTTTAACACTTTTAGCCCATTTTCTGTAGTGTCCAGGATGAAATCGAATGATCGACACCAAAATTTTGACAATTGGTCCT
>NW_015150593.1:241822-242369 GCF_000732505.1 Cyprinodon variegatus
CCCCGAACTCAAACCTTGTGGGCGGGACTAAGTTCGGACTGGCACCCAGGCTAACAAATTAGAACTCGCTGGGAACAAATTAGAACTCGCTGAGAACAAATTCAAACTCGCTGGGTACAAATTCGAACTCGCTGGGAACAAATTCGTACTTGCTGGGAACAAATTCGTACTTGCTGGGAACAAATTCGTACTTGCTGGGGACGAATTCGAACTCGCTGGGGACAAATAAGAACTTGCTGGGAACAAATAAGAACTCGCTGAGAACAAAGTCAAACTCGCTGGGAACAAATTCGAACCCCCTGGGAACAAATTAGAACTCGCTGGGAACAAATTCGAACTCGCTGGGAACAAATTAGTACTTGCTGGGGACGAATTCGAACTCGCTGGGGGCAAATAAGAACTTGCTGGGAACAAATAAGAACTCGCTGAGAACAAATTCGAACCCCCTGGGAACAAATTCGAACTCGCTGGGAACAAATTCGAACTCGCTGGGAACAAATTCGAACTCGCTGGGAACAAATTCGAACTCGCTGGGAACAAATTCGAA
>NW_015150593.1:244807-251100 GCF_000732505.1 Cyprinodon variegatus
ATTTCGTGGGAACAAATCTGTATTTTATGGGAACAAATCTGTCTTTCGTGGGAACAAATCTGTATTTTATGGGAACAAATCTGTCTTTCGTGGGAACAAATCTGTATTTTATGGGAACAAATCTGTATTTCATGTGCATGCTTTATCTTTTTTTTTCTCCCATATCAGTTCTGGGACTCTGCAATTTTAGTTCTGCAATAATATAAACTGATCATCAGCAGAATTTTCTTCATCCTTTTTGAGTGTTTTTTTCCCCCCTGTTGCTTCTTATTTGTTTCAGTGTGTAGTTGGCGGCTGCAACGCCAGCTTTGCTTCTCAGGGAGGGTTGGCCCGTCATGTCCCCAGTCATTTCAGCCATCAGAGCTCGTCCAAAATGTCCAGCCAGGCCAGGCTAAAGGAGGACTCTCCATCTAAGGCAGGACTCAACAAAAGGAAGAAACTCAAAAACAAACGGAGGTGGTCCCTGCGTACGTATCCAACAAGTAAACCAATTTAATTTGTTGTGAAAGTTTTGTCTTTGTTTTTCCCAGTCATTGCTTGAAAATACATTTTTACCCTTTGCTAATGCTGCTTCAAATTATACAAAGAGATGTTCCACTCATCAACAGTTTGCTTCCTACTCTGTTCTCTTGGAGTGAATAATTCGCACCAGAGCAGGTCTTCTGTACATTGAATGCCTGAGCTAATAAGTTCATGGACTTCAAATCTAATGCCGCCTGTTTACAGATGGCAACCAATAGGAGAGCAGAGCAAAGATAGAAAATGAATATGAGGGGAAATGTTGTGTTGACGATTTTTGCAAACGGTTTTCAACTCCACGAACCTTTAGTGTCGCTGGTCCTCCTTAATATTTACTATCTTCTTTGGAGTCATTTTTATGACCTAATTACTTGATTCAGGTGTGTCAAAGCAAAGACACATCTAAGAGTTTGTTTTTTTTTAACCGAGGCACTCAATAACTGGGGTTTGACCTGCCTTGTCATTCATGTTACCGTAAATTCCGGACTATAGAGCGCACCTGATTACAAGCCGCACGCTCTAATTTTAGAAAGAAAATGAGTTTTGTGCTTTTATAAGCCGCACCTGATTTTAAGCCGCAGGTTTCCCACGTTGTATGAGATATTTACAAATAAAGATATTACACGTGAGCATTTTTTTAACGTTTGATTTAATCCGTATGATAAAACAAACAAATACGGTACATATTATGAATGCTTTTTTTTTCAAACTACCTGTAACACATTTAAATATACGTATGTGTCGGTAACACGCAAATAACGCTGCATTTACCGGTACTTTTAATTAACCAACGCACAGAACATTGCAGCCGACCAGGACAATCATTAATCACTTTCTTCTTCCTCCTGCGCACTTCCTCGGTGTCTGAATGGAACAGCTTCAGGATGCCGTCACTGACTTCAGTCTCATCCTTGTCGCTCTCACCTGAGCACTCGCGGTCCTCTTCATCCCGCAGCAGCCCAGCCTTCCGAAACCCGCCGTCGATGCTGGATGTTTTCACACGGCTCCACGCATTGAGAACACACTGGCAGACATCAGTGAAAGATGCCCTTCGCATGCGGCCAGTTTTGGTGAAGGATTTCTCGCCGCTGGTCATGCCCTCTGTGAATACTCATCAGTTTTATTGGTCTGTTTTTCGCACCATGAAAAAAACGTATTAGCCGCACTGTATTATAGGCCGCAGTGTTCAAACAGCGGGAAAAAAGTAGCGGCTTATAGTCCGGAATTTACGGTAATTATTTTTTCTGTACTGCTGCAGTTTCCGACTAGCCGAAAAACCTTTTGAAACTCGGGAACAATCGGCTTTTAGTGGCAGTGGGAACAGCTCACTGACGCGTGTCTACTCGGGTCAAATGACACAGAGACCGGCGTTAAAATCTCCTCACCTTTGGGAACACCAAAGCCGTGTCGGTACACTAAATCACGTGATACTATTGAACGCAACGTGGGGACGTCAACACACCGCACCAGATGACTCTGATTTATCAAGCCGAAACAACTCTGTTTACATTCGTTAAACATGGAGCAGCTCTAGTGAGAGGGATTCAGAGACATAATGGAGCGAAAACAATAAAACACACTGACTACACCCTGGCTTCCTTACATTCCGATTTCCTTCGCACTGTCGACATCATGAACGCTAACCCAACGTGATGCCATCATCAGACACACAGTGATGGGGGACAGAGGCCATGGAGTTTGCCAAAAAGGTTCAGAGGTCAGACTCAGCTTTTTGGTCAAATGGAGAAAAAAAAAGGCCAAAAGCCGATTGTTAGCAGGTTAAACCAGTTTTTAAAAACCCGGGTTTTCAGTGGGAATCTGGCTTTATACAGAGCGACAGACTGATTTCATGTTTCCCCTTCTTGTTTCCTTCGTGTCTTCATATTTTCTATCCAGTGCTTTGGTTTTTGGAGTACCACTTCTCCACAAATTCACTCTTAGTCTTCCTAATAGATGCCTTCTTTTCACACATCTATAACCGAAAGGAGAGTTTAAGGTCGGCATGTTTTTAAAAAATGTTCACCATAGTCGCTTGTAGGGGTGTGCAAAATAATCGTCATGATGATGCATCGTGATTCTAATTTTCGTGATATACTGCATCGATTCTTGACGCCAAGTATCGATTGTTTTTTTTTTTTTTTGATTTTTAACATTACAATTTATATTTTTCCAAGCACACAACAGTTTAAAGCAAAGTTTAGTTTGAAAAGAATGAGCAGGAAGGATTGAAAAGCATGTTAACACGGTAATAGAGGAATAAATTCATTATCTGACGCATGCAGATACACACCAGGAACCTGGAAACTTAAAAAATACTGAATTACAAAAAAAAATTAAAAAACAAACATGTTTCATTGACATATATACAAAAATGAATATTAGGAACTATATTTATCAAACATTATACTGGGCAAGTAAAAATTGTTTCTGGGCAAATGAAATGTGAAAGTTCGGGCAAGTGGTAAAAATCCCCTGCGCTACATACTATACTATAGGATACATCGGCCTATATGTGGATTTCTTGATTAGTGCATCAAACAAACTGCTTGTTTTTGCAGCCAAATGCTTCACATGTAGGTATTTTTATGGCGCCTCTCTGTGGGAGTGGGGAGCTTCAATTTTTTTGGGCAATCAGCAATCCAGTGAATGAATAGAGATCAGTGGTCTGTGTACACATGTGCATGTTGTTGAGTGTCAAAGAACATTACTGCCCACTTGTGGCGGGGTCAGGAAATCACACAGTTGACCAGTTCCAAGCGCTGTCTGCACATGATTAATAGCCTTTCATGCAGACATGTTGACAGAAATGGATCTTTGTTCTGTGGGGGGATCCTAAGAGTTATAAAATGAAATGAAAATAAATTAAAATGAAATTCAGAATCTCTGCTTATGAAGCTCAGACAGAAAAAGTTTGTATCGATTATACAAAAATTATCTAAAAGTTATAAAGGTTTTTTTTCTACAGCTCTTTGCATTTGCATAGTTATTTACAACATATGTTGAAAATATAACCTAACCCTTTAAATGAGAGCTGTATCGTCTCCAAACCTCTTTATTCTAAAGCATGTCTTTATAGTTTGTTTTAATTTTTTTTAATTTTTCTCCCAAAGTTCAGATTTTTAATTTTGCCGTTTGACCTTTCCTGAACTCGTCTCCGTCTGAATGTGTTTCCCTTTCCAGCAAGGCCCCATGATTTCTTTGATGTCCAAACCATGGATGCGTTGCGTCACAGAGCCATCTGCCTCAACCTCACCACCCACATCGAAAGCGGCGGCAACGGCCACAGCGTCGTCTTTCACAGTACAGTACGTCTTCTTCATCTCCTCAATTACATTTCTATCACTTTCTGCTTCTAAACAGGCTTAAAGACAAAAAAATGAAATAGAGATGTATTTAATAGAAATAAAGGACTCAAAACATTTTCATTTAAGTTTGAGTTTTTCCTATAGTCAAAAAGTTCTCCTAAATAAATAATCCCTAAACAACAGGATGTGATTACTGGAAACTACATATAGTTTCAATTGCATTAACTTTATTAATTACTATAAAATGAAAGAAATATTGTTCTTAAATGGCTTTTTTTCTTTTTAAAGACTAAATTTTTACGGGTAGATGTGCTGCAGTATTTATAATGACTTGGTTGTGAAATGAATTCAATGTTCCGTCCAAGAGGACAATTTGATCTGTGCTGAACTGCTCGATCGTCACGGTTACTCGTGTAGCCGCAAAGTAAAAGGGATGTTCAGTAATCTGTAGATCACATCTCCCATCCTAGATCTATATCTTATCCTGTCGTAAAGTAATCCTGATTTAATTTAGCTCCATCAGAGCATTAGGATTGCTTCTTTCCTAAGACTTTTTTTTTTTTTCTCCACCAGAGGGCAGCAGATAATCTTTTCTGTTAAAGTTGGCCTCCATTTACAGTTCTGTTGTGAACTTGAGCTGAACCCAGAAAAAGCCCCTTTAGCTTGATGCTATTTTTCTCTGAATCACAACAAAGACGCTTGGAAAGGATCTTTTTTTTTTCTTTATGTTTGTTATGCATAATTTATGGGCTTTGAACGTCATCAGCCCTCATTTCCTCATTGGGTGCAAAGAAGAACTCTATATGCAAAAATAAAATAGTCATTTCCTTAATCTGCTTATTTTAATCTCTATTTTACTTTCAGTTATTTCAATTTTTTGCTGATATTTCTGTGTATTTTGGTTGAAACCATTTCCTTAAAATCTGGTGGTAACATTTTTGACAGGAGGGTAAAAATAAAAACACGAAACAGACGGCTGATTCTGCTCAGAAGATTTTTTTCTATTTCACTGTACTCGATCATTAGACCTGATACCTGCATAAATGGACCCTAGGAGAGCCTTTCATTTCGCCATCCCCAAGCAGACGTCGAATTTAGGCAGAACTATGTAATGGAAACTAAATATGTAAAAATGTTCTTCTTGGGCGTCTTCAAAATGACACATTTAGCAGCATAGGCTGTTGTGTAACTTCACTCATTATGTAATTTAGAGCTGATTTGACTAAAATCTGTTTCTATTGTTTAATAAAAACAGATCTGTTTGATAAGTTTTTCTTTAGTTTCCAAAGGAGAGATATTTCCTCATTAATCTTTTGGCAGCTGTCCATAAAGCCTATCTCTCTACCTATAAAGGAAGAGGATTGGGCCACAGGAAAAAAAAAAAAAAAATTTAACTGATTTTTAAATTTTATTTCAGTTTAACATGGGAAAAATGGAGGAGGTGTTTTATGTCATGTAAATAATGAAATGCGTACTCTCAGTTTTTGAGGGGGTGGACTTATGTCTTTTGTTTTGTTTTTTTTATTTGGGGTTGTTGTATATCAGTATATGTATGTAATTTAAATGATCTAAAAGACAACCAGCAGTTGGGGTTAATTTGCTCTTTCAGCAATTTGATAAGAGAAAAAAAAATGTTTTTTTTTTGTCCATAAAAGTTTGATAAAAAAAAAACAAAACTAAAAAAAAAAAACAGAAGTTTCTTTCTAGAGGCTTGTTACGTTTTCTGTTCTTCTTCTGCCTCTGATTTTTAAACACCCTTCCTAACTTACCAAACTGAGTTTTCTGGACTTTTTAATATTTTACCCATCAAAGAATATTATAAATTTAAGCTGGTAGTTTATGCTTTGTTAAATAAAGAAAGAGGTTAATATTCATTTAACGACTCGCTGGTCACCATTCGGCCCAGTCATCCAATTCTGGCTACCATCCAATATTCTTTCTGAACAATTTAACAGTAAATATTTAACTTTGTACTTGTTAAATATTTGTACATTTCATGTTGCATATCACAGAAACTTTTCTTCAAAAACAGATGCTGTCAGTTGTACAGTAGAAGCCATTCTGATTTCCCAACTTTCCTTGGCTGGTCCCCTACAATTCCTTTTTAAACATCAATATTTGTACTAAAATATTATTTCTGTCCTGATTTGTGGACATTAACATCTTAAGAGAAGCGCCATCTCCTGGTCGGACCCTGTAATTCAGTGAAAGGGTGGAGTCAGAGTAAAAAAAAAAAAATGCAAGATGGGTCACTCCAGTGGCTGGAAGTTGGAGGGGATATGGCTTGGATTTTCAGGGAAGTGGACTGCCATTCGGCTGCCATGGGCCATTTTGAATTAGCCTCGTGAGACCATCCTGATCTCGCGAGCTTTCAAGGTTTCACTCGCTAATCAGTCTGGAGACTCTCCGTTAAAGAAAATTTGGAGCCGTTCACCAAACGAACGTCCAATCAGCGTTGGCTTTGAGGCG
>NW_015150593.1:252152-253064 GCF_000732505.1 Cyprinodon variegatus
AAAATGCATCCAAGCATCTGACTTGAAATGTGATGGAGCCGCGGGGCGAATTTTCTCAGTCTCCTCCATATTTTGTTTACGAATGAGTCGTCGCAGACATTCGTAAACAATGCTTGTGACACAAGGCAGCGGGCGTCAAAACATCCGCAGCGACATCTGCTGGCCTGGAAGTTGTATTCGACTTGATTTGGCTGATGTGCGCCAACCATTCATGTATTTTATTAGTTCATTTTTTTTTTTTATATAATCGATTCTTGCCTTCAAGAATCGATGCAGTATATCACAAAAATTAGAATCTCGATGCATCGTCATGACGATTATTTTGCACACCCTTACTCCCGACTGGTTTCGGCAAGAGTAGCCTGGCTGTTAGTACGTCATATGCTTCGTTGATCTGATTGGTTTATTTGGCCCATCTATCACCAACATAGGCCAATCAGCTAACCAGTGTTTTCGCCCCTTCCCAAAATTACTTCAACAGAAGGTTTCCAGATGGATATGCGGAGCAAATCCATCTGGCGGAGTCAGGTTAATTTTGAATGGCTGCTACTGTATGTATGAGTAGTGGATCTAAACGCAGCATTAAAGGCAGAATCCAGTAAAGCTTAGACCGAGCAAAAGTGACGGCCTACATCTGATACAAAAAACATGAAACACTGCACTTTAAAAACACAAAAAAATTGTCTTTCAAATATAAATCCAATTAATCGACTCAATAATGTGGTTTAATATAATATTGGTACCGTATTTTCGCGACTATAAGGCGCACTTAAACGTCTGTTTTTTTCCTCAAAATGTGCGGTGCGCCCTATGTGTGTTGTAACTGCGACTTTTGAGAACACCCCATTGAGGAGATGATGAAAGAGTGGCTGAATGTAAGGAGACCAGGTGTTTTTTTTTTCCACCCCTCAC
>NW_015150593.1:257215-259796 GCF_000732505.1 Cyprinodon variegatus
CATACGCAGTGCGCTGATTCATTGTTTTTTTTTTTTCAGCTGCTGAAAGCGAGGCAGAGTGTGCGAGCAGATGAAGCTACTATGAGGAAAAGCAGAGAGAGCAGAACGTTAGAGATTGAACTAACAGATTCTGCAGAGTGGGAGAATAGAGATAGAATGATGAAAAAGGGGTCCCTATGTCCTCCAGAAGTCTAAGACTATAGCAGCATAACTATAGAGATGGGTCAGAATCACATGGCATTAACAGATGGACGACATGCTAAAGTAGCAAGCAGTCGAAATGGAAAGAAGAGGTGTTAAAGGTACCATTCATACCACTCTCTAACTTTTGAGCCAAGTAATACTTTAAGTTGTATTTAATTATTTTTTTAGGTCTTTAATGACCCCTCTTTTTAGAGACATAGACAGGTATGGGGTATTGCAGGCTAACAAAGAACCAAAAGACCCTAATTTTTCTAAGGGGCACACCCGTTCATTTCTAAGCTAAAACAAGGCTTTGTTTTTGGACCACTCTATAAAGCCTCTTAACTCAACGCTATTTCTGACATTTTGAATTGAAAATTCTTCCTGGATGGGAAGCGAAACATCTTCAAACTTGGAAACAAAGTCCAGTGGATTGTTTTTTTTTTTTTTTTTTAAACCTTTTTGTACTTTTTCTGGTCAATAAGCAGAACTTGGTGCATGTATATGCTTCATGTGGGCTGCTCTTCTCAAAACCTCACCTACGTAATGTGAGAAGGTTGGATCCATCATCACTAAATAAATCATGTGCTGCTTCATTCTGCTTGACGCCTCTATTGCAGCGCTGGCCTGTGCAGTGCCACAATAATAATAATATAACTGATTTTTGATGAAATCTAGTTCTGTGGAATCTTGTTAATCAGTGTAAAACTGTATCCATCAGTTTGAACCAACTTATAGCAATTTATTACTGGATGACTTTAAAATGATTTTTGATTAAAATCCTTGTGGTACATCAGACGACATCATTTGACTCCGTCTTACATCAACCTGTTAAGCCTATAAACTCTCTTTGTTCACTGCTTGTTACCGTTTCTGCTTTGCTTTCGGATGGTTGATAGATTTTAATATTTCATCTTTGCTTTTTTGTTTTTTAGTAAAGGCCCTTTTAAACTCATGCTGTGGATATAGCTCTATTTGTTTACTTTACTTTTGTACATTATCAATCTATTTTAAGCGTGAAATTACTGGGATTCCATAAAGGATGATTATAAAACCTTTTAATACCTTTTTTTTTCGTAAGACAGAAAAAGTAAAGCTTTTTAAGTGGAGCAGTCTGGGTCTTTGTGGCTCCCTTCAAATCAAGCCTCATTTCCATCTACGCTGCTGCCAATCCCAAGAGGAAATACATATTTTAAGATTTGCATGTGCGTAAGACAAGTTCTTTACATGTGAGCTCATTCATTGTCCTAAAAGCAGGCGCCCCAAAAATATGAAAAACATCCAAATGACGTATAAGATTATATCTCTAAAAACAAAACAACCCAGGATGGTCAAAAATAGCCAACATTTTTTTTAAAACCTTAAAAGAATATTTTTATTATACAGCACTTTGTGATGGATGGGATGGTATTTATACATTCTAGGGTCTAACTTTTGGTAAAAGCCTGTGTTTATGACTCTTTTTGAAAAACCTTAAAGTTTGCAAACATGTTTAAAGTTCAGTAATAATCTGAAGTTATTTGTGAAACTCTACAACAGCAAGTTTCCTACAGTTATGGCTTTATAGCATAGGAAAAATTATTACTGACATGATCTAAATCAATTATTTTTATTATTTAAACACCTGACTGAGTATCAAAGGTTTATATTCCAGCTTTTATCTACATGTGTTTTATGGTTCAGCGAGCAAAGAGGTCAAATTTCACACTTGAATTTCTTCATTAGAAGAGCCCCACCTATTCATCACTATAAAACAGTTTAAAAGCTGCAGTCTTCTTTTATTTGACAGAAGGGGTCAGAATTGGATTGTTTTCTAAAACATACACTGTACCATTTTTGCTAGCCTGTTAAACCAGTCTAAATCCGAGATTAAATGTTTAATCTAGTCTAGCCCCAATGAATGAGACATCGGAAGATTGTTGAGAATAACCCGTAAGTTTTCAAACCATGTCTGACTATTGGCCAATGCCCTGACAAAAAGAGCGCAACTGACTGTGACGTAGTAAGCGCGACAGAAAGCTGGTTGGGGAGTGTAAACAAACAGCCTGTTGGTAAAACGGCGAATACGTCCCTCTTAAAAATGAATGAACGTAGAGCCTCTTCCTGATCACGTTTCAACGAAAACCCCAAGTCTAATCCTTCAAAAGCTGAGTCAAACGAGAACTTTTCAGTAGTTATTGCCATCTTCCTTGTTGTGCTTTCTCCAGCGACGCAGCTTTGTAGGTCCGCCCTCAAAACCCCGCCCGCTTTGCATCCAGAAATTCAAAACACATCTCTGCGTTGTGATTGGCCCGCCGTTGATCGAGGCTAGACCACTTGCAGGCAAAAAATATTTTGGTGGGTGGGGCTTAGCCTCGTGAGACCATCCTAATCTCGCGAGCTTTCAAGATTTCACTCG
>NW_015150593.1:260143-263086 GCF_000732505.1 Cyprinodon variegatus
TTATGGTTGTGTTTTCGTCTTCGCTCTGTTAGTACGTCATATGCTTCGTTGATCTGATTGGTTTATTTGGCCCCTCTTTCACCAACATAGGCCAATCAGCTAACCAGTATTTTCGGCCCTTCCCAAAATTACTTCAACCGAAGGTTTCCAGATGGATATGCGGAGCAAATCCATCTGACGGAGTCAGGTTAGGTGGGGCTATCATACTAGGCAAATTTTTTTTTGCCGTTTTTGGGCTGATTTTCCAGTCGTGCGAGAATTTTTCGATCGGGCCGACTTTCAGCCTGATCGTGCGTTGTGTAGCGTACAGGGGGTTACATGGGGCGATCAGCCTCTCAGACCACCTCCCGATTAGGAATCGTAACATCAGGGGAAAATAGAACATGCTTGATTAATCAACCATCGTGAGCAAATTGTTCAGTGCGCAAAGAAGGATTCTCCTTCTTCTTAGACAAAAAACACAGAAGTGAACTAAAATGGAGTTCTTTCTGTAAAACTGACAAACCGTAGTAGCCACTTTTGCTCAGCCATGTCTTTGTCCAAATATGTTGTCGCCTTTTCTTATTAGGACTCTCAGCACAGAATTGCACAAATTGCCAAGGCAGCGCGTTTTACTCTAGAGAACTTCCCCCTTCTACTGGTTTGGCTTCTAGATAGACGAGTACGAGTAGCGCCATCTTATTGCGGAGCTGAGTCCGACGACGTGGTTTTTAGACGTGCAGTGTGAGCAGGTAGATCGCATCAGAGCGTCAGGTCGCGCAGTGTGAAAACATACATCGTGAGCTCTGAATTTTAAAACCCTGCAGTTTCGTTGTACAGTGGGAGCTGTAGCTGCGTGCAACGATTGAAAATATCGCAAAGTGGCTTGAATAGCCAAAAATCATGTGTTATGACCATTTAAAAACCCTACAGCCGTTCTCCAGTTACATTATATATGGCAGATATTAATTATCCTCCTGATAGTGTTTACTTAACAGTTTTTGAGCCTTAAAAGACTTTTTGCACAGAGTGCGATCGGCAGATTAAATGCATTTTCTGTACGCTGTCAGCTGGGAACTTTTCAGTCCCTTTAGCTAAAAGACTTAGAATAGCGATGTCACTAATTCTGTTTTAGTAAAACCTTGAACTCCATCAACTTAGCAGAGAAATCTGAAGCATTTGCAGCTGTAGGTTTTTCCTCACTGAATACCAACTTTTCTATCGTACTTTGAGCAATACTCGTGTCTTATCCTATCGGTATTCGTATGTTTTCTGTTTTTTCACACTTGATCTTCGACTTTTCCGCATCTTATTGATAAGTTTTTCGGTGTCTTCTTCAATTTATCTAATATACATGTATGGCTCCTCCTTTTTACTCATTAAAACATATGGTTAAATTCTTATGTGAAAGTCAAGTGATCTTGTTTTGGTAAATCTATATAAAATGTTTTGTTTACCAACAAATGGAGCAAAAGCTAAGTAATACATTTTTATGAACCAACTTTTCTGTGTTTGTTAGGTCCTAGCCAAGAGGAAAGAGGGGACTGGCAAGGTGAAAGTACTGCTACACTGGACACCTGAAGACATGTGAGTAAAAGGTTTAATTAATACAAATTGAATGTCCCAGTAACAAACACTTAATTAAAAATTAAATTAATACAAAATTAAACACAATGAAAACCAAATTAATTTTAAAAACTTGGAAAAAAGGAGAATATTTTAGAGATAAATCTTTTATAGTTTTCTAGCTCTGATGACTGACTTTCATGGCTTAAATCTTCGACCGTCTTTATTCTTTTTATGTTGCTGATTTGCATGAATATTTCAGATCAAATCATTATGAAGAATAATAAATAACGAATAATCCTTAGAGATTATAGATGGTAACTCTAAATCTGAGATATAAAGATGACTCATCAGACACCTTAAAAAGACAACCAGTTGTAGTTTTAAAACGGCCCGGCTTTAATTACAGTATAGAGTCCTACTTCTTTACTTTATACGCGTCTCCTTTTTCATTTTTGTCTTTGAAAAAGGAAAAAATTCCAAGTGTGCCAGATTTAAGTAAGCAAGAGAGAAGTAAAAGAGTTGAGAAGGCAGCACCAGGTGGGAGAGCGGCTGCATTGCTCTGTTCTCCACTGTGCAAACTTTGGTCACTTTGGGGCTTTTTAATGTAAAAAAAAAAAACGTAATAATATCCCAGAATCTCCCAAAACGCTGGCATACGCTGAACTTTCGATGTATTTTTTCAATTTTGAGCCTATACATGGCGTATTCAAAACGAGTCTAGAGCATATGTCCAATGACAGCCTAACTTCTGCATAAAGCACGGCAGCATAATTCTTGATAAGTTATGCATACGTTTCTCATAGGTTTTGGATAAGCTAGACGCCACGACTTAGGAGTAACTTACACTTAAGGTATGACAACCATCAGATAACTTACCTGTAACGTATGGCCCATGTATGGTATTCATTGCCATTTGTAGAGGAATTTTCAGCATCAAAATTTCTCGATGTACTTGCCGTATGTCGACGTGTTCCAGCGTGTTTCATCGTGTTTCAGCGTACTTCAGCATGCTCATAACTTATACAAAACCAAAGTTCCAGCGGCTCCTTAAAAAGTATTAAAAGGCATTAAATTCTTCAAAATAAAACTAAGGCCTTAATTGGTATTAAAATGTCTTAAATCAGTCTTTCTTAGGTCTTAATTTTTAAAACATCATAAATAGGATTATTTTTATTACGATTTATTTTTGTAATCTAAATAAAACGTTAAAATTGACATATATATTTTTTTTAAATAAAAAAAAAAACAAAAAAACGGCTCGCCATTATTGGTTCCAGCCCGATAGCGGACCATTAACTTTTTGTCTGGAAAATATGAGCAAGTGTAAATGTAACCAAAATTGGCAGCACGAAACACAAAACGGAGCCGGTATTTCTCAGTTTAGTTCCACCCTTG
>NW_015150593.1:263421-266000 GCF_000732505.1 Cyprinodon variegatus
GTGAATTTGGTCTTAAATTTTTATTTCAAGTGGCATTAAAAAGTCTTGAATTTAACCTGCCTTATGCTGTAGGAACCCTGAAAATGTACCCATAACTTATCCAACGTATGACGTCTAAATAATTTCCTAAATAATTTAATCAGATTCATCAGAGGTAAGATTATAAAAGCCACTGCTACTGTGGTTTAAGGCTGTTATTTATTTACCCTTGGTGTTAATAAGCCTTGATTATGTTTTTTAATCTCTGTTTTTAAATGAACTTTTTTATAACTACTTAAAAATTTGAAAGGATGTTTTTTTTTGTCTGGATCACAGAGCTTCAATGTTCTACTTTAAATGAAAGCTGTTCCTGTGGTTATCTAGAGGTTAACAGAAGTGGCCTTATATGGTTAAACATCAGGAGATCCTTTTTTTTTTAAGAGTGAATCAGCACTTATCAAATATCAGTTATGTTTCATTGTAAAACGTTTTGAACAGGTTTCTAATTTCACATAAAGCTCATCGGTCAGATTGGATGTTGCTGAGCCCAGTCTGACCACCTGGTTATCACCCATAGATTCTTATTCTTCCCATCTTTGTGCAGATCCCTGGAGCTGAGCATGCAAAGTACAAAAGCTCAGCTCACTGTATCAGTCAGGGAACAGAACAGGCAGGTTTAGCACCACTCTCATAAAGAAAGAGCTTGACATAACAATGATTCTCTGCAGTTTTTTCGCCCAAGGGGAGATACCGACATGCGTGCGGCTCTCTTACATTTCCATTGAAGGTTTTTGGCAGCACGGCCTCTGGAGATGATCAGAGGAAAGGTTAGAGGGAGAAGAAAGATGACAAAGATGTTAAAATGAGGAGAAAATAAGAGGAAAGAGGAATGATAATGGAGGAAGGTAGGAAGACAACAAAGTGAAGGAAGCCCAGGAGAGCTTTGGAAATTAAGAAATAAAGCCAAAAGAGAACGATAGTGGCCGAGGGCAAAGAAAATAGACCTTTGGAGATACTGAATCAAACCTTTTATTGTATTTTTTGGGTTCAAAGTAACTCTGGAAAGTTCAATATTTTGCAAAGACAAAAAGCTTGAAGGTACAAAATATAAAGTAGGGGTTTGGTGATGAGAGAGAGAGAGCTCCCTGATTAATATCAAACAGTTAGGATGTGGATTGGTGGTGGAACCCAACAAAGGGAGAGATTGGATGAAAGCCATGGGAGGATGAAAATAGGGCAGAGAGGTAACTGGGTTAGTTAGAATGAAATGAGTCATATATATACAGACCCGTTCATTAAATTAGAGTATTATTGAAAAGTTCATTTATTTCAAGAACTTAATTCACTAAGTAAAACACATTATATGGATTAATTACACACAGTCTGATGTTTTCAAGGCTTTTTGAAATGGTAATTATGATGATTTTCCGCTTATGGCTAATGAATCATAATCAGCTCTTTTCACAGAGGTTTTGCACACAAACAAGGAATTCCACTTCCCCTTGATCTCTATGATGACATTTCAAAAATAAATTTTTTTTTTTTTCCCTCCCGCAAAATAGAACGGCATGGTTGGATATAAGGGTTATCAATGTGATCGCTCTGTTTTTCAGTCACAGCTTGATTAAGAAAGAGAATAATAAACACATTTAAGATTAAAATATTACATTAGACCAAAAAATACAACGAGTGCCTAAAAAAAAAGGATTTTAACTGCTTAGAGGTTGTTTTCAGGAACATCTCTAGCAGAGGAGATGCACAAAATCAACTTTTTATTATTTTTTTATTTTTTTTAGCTCTTAACCCTTTAAAGCCCGATCCAAGAATAAAACAAAACAGAAAATAACTTTTTTTTTTTTTTGGTTTGAAGTCCTTATTTGGCCTTTTAACAAAATATGTAAAAAGAAAAAACAGAAATACATTTTTGATATTAATAATGTATCAAGTCAAGTACAATAGGATTTTGAGCAAAGTTTTTACCATTAAATTATGCAAAAGGTGTCAGATGCAAAACATTTCAGAAACCGTATGTATCAAATATGATACATTTGGCATTACAGGGTTAAATACATTTTGTTGCGTACTTGAAGTCTTTAAAAGTGAAGCAGAAAAGCGGAATTTGTTTTCTGCTGGTCTTTATATCTTTAGATGCTATATGGGTCATATTTTTTAATCTGCGCAGTGTTCTCTGCTATGTTTTTTTAATGTATTACATCACAAGTGGAATTGGTGAACAACATCATGGATCTCCTAATAGCCAATGACAGAATATAGCAAAGCATTATTTCATTAACAGTTTTTTAGTCTGTTTAGTTGCTTTTTTTCTCTTGAGAAATGATCCAAATTAATTAATTGCCGTTGTTGTTACTAGCATTGGCTAACCCCTCAACTATGTTAATCTATTGTATGCAATATTCGTAATTAGTATTTTGGTAGCATTCATGTTTTAAAAGTCTGGAAATGTAGCTTGTGTTCAAATATTGAACATGAATGAAAGGATTACAGTTTAATTTACTACTATAATTTGATTAGGTTTTCTCTGCAGTTTAAGAGCTTATCTTAGCAGTCAGAATTCTGAGAAAAAAGTCAGAATTCTGAGA
>NW_015150593.1:267542-269248 GCF_000732505.1 Cyprinodon variegatus
CGATTAATTAAAATGGATATTAGGAGTTGAAAAAAGTGATGTTATATTAGGTCAAAAATTGCGATATATCAGCAAATTGATTATTATTATTATTATAATATATACATATAATATAATATATACATATAATAATATATACATATTCAGGCTTATTGATTATGAGCAACATTTGCTTTCACACAGAGTGATAGAAATTGTTGTGATAGATTGTAAACAATGTTTTTCTGCCAGGACTTTTAACTTCCTTCTGCATGTGTTCTTCACAAACACATCAGGCTGCAGCCGCTTGGGTTCATTTTCAGGATTATGTGGAAACATCTGGCATCTGTTAGCTTTAGCTCCGCTGATGCTGCTGCAGGTTTGTTTTGTTTTGGTAATGACAAAAGCTCCAACAAAGTTCTGCTTTAGATGAGGGTGAGAGGTTGTCAAAATATTAAGGTTGTTCAAAGCAGCTGCCGTTTTGGTTTTGATAAAATGAGTTGTTTGTTTCCTGAACTTGTTGGAGATTTCCACCATTCAGCACTATGTTGAGATTTTCCATTGCTTGGGCTCTAAAGTAGACTTTGGTTATATAGTACTCCAAATTAGCTAAACTCCAACATACATAATGCAGTTTTTTTATCCACATTTGTGAAAGGACGCCACACAATAACAAACCTACAGCTTGTCAGTGAATTCTGCATTAATGGCTTCTGCTTCATTTGGGTGAATTAGTGTGAGTGTGTTTGTCAGTCACTGAGTCAATCATTAACTGCATAAATGTGGGAAGTCACGTCTATTAATGCTGAAGCAAACCATTCACATTGTGACTGACACTCATTAACTCAGTTTAGATAAATGAGTTACTGATTAACATGAGCCAGCCTGAACCCAATTCACCTGCGGTTCACTGAGGAAGAAGAGTGGGAAGTCTGGGACAGACGGAGCTGTAATTGCTGTCTAATCTGTAATGGATGAGTGAACGGATTCCCCTCTATGCTGTTGATTGCTGCAGGATAGCAAACACTGAAATATACGGTCACTGACTGTGAAGGCCTCAAACCTCAATTAGAGCCGTTCTTTAACTTTTTTCATTATTTATTTATTTTGCGAGAATCTCGCCGTGTGTTTATTTTTGGCACAATACTTTTATCTTGTCAGTAGTTTACTTTTTTTCCCCCCTTTCTCTATGCTGTTTTGATTGCTTTGTTGGTATTTAGGAGTGTTTTGTTAAAAAGTCCAAAATCATCAGTTAAAAGCAGATTTTTTTCTGCCACTTTTAGCTCAAATTCTTTCTTTCTGCTTTGTGAAAGACTCACTTCAGTAACGTTGGTCATTGAGATAAAGCGGTTTTGTTTCCACGGAAATATTTGTTAAAGTAAAAGTCTGGTCAGCAAGGAATAACCAATGGATCATTATCTGTACCTAAAACTAATACGTTTTACGTTTAGCCTTAATCAGTAAAAAAAAAATTGAAAACAATATTTTTTGTTGTAATCGCTGAGTCTTGGAGTGGCCAGCGGTGCTACTATATTTTGCACAAATATAGTAACCCCTCCTTCCTGCCATCTTTCGGCAGTGACGTCACGGTGCGGTAAGCCTAGCGCCATTCTCCTAGCCTCGTGAAACCATCCTGATCTCGCGAGCTTTCAAGGTTTCACTCGCAGATCAGTCTGGAGACTCTCCGTTAAAGAAAATTTGGAGCCGTTCACCAAACGAACGTCCAA
>NW_015150593.1:270415-275624 GCF_000732505.1 Cyprinodon variegatus
TTACTTTCAGAAGTTTGAATTCTGAATATGAACGGACTTTTCCTTTAATTAACCTGTTTGAAGTTTAGGTGAAGATTCTTCAGTCATTCTTTACATATTTCAGATAAGATATTTGAACATTTTAGCTTTTTATTGGTTGTTTACAAAGGAATAAAATCCCCCTGTCCTCATTTTGTTTCTTACACTCAGAATTTTATTTAAAATTTTTCAAATCTTTATGTATCTGGGTTTTTTTTTTTTTTATTTCACAGTGTCCTGTCCGGCAATGTGGCAATAAAAATAATTGTCTTGTTGCCAAAAAGAACCCAACAGATTTTGCTTCCACAAGTGCAGCATTACTGCTATCGCCGTAGAGTTCTACTTGATTTCTGCATATAAATAGCTTTATTATAATTCATGCAGGGAGTGTATTACAGATCTCACAGACTCTGCAATGGAAGTAGAACAGGAAGGAAAAAAAAGTAGAAAAGATGAGGAGTATCTGGTTTTAAATGCATGGACGTATTGATATGGAAACTGGAAAACGTGAGGGTTCAGTCACATAACCGCACAGATGTTTACTGGGTAGAAGCCGCTCTTCAGATCCTCCTCTGTCACACAGGCTCAGGAAGACTAATTCAAAGCTAATGTAAACTGCTTTGAAAGGAACTGTTTCTCATCTTAACTTTTAGTTGAGAAGAAACGCAGACAACAGAGGATAGAGGAGGAGAAACTTCCTCTTTTTTTCTCTCTCCTCCATTAAAGGGAAGATGTAAGTTTCACCCCAGGTATTTACTTCAAGCTATTTTTTTTAGCCCCTTAGGATGTAAACGTTGTGTCTCCCTGATGATTTATGACGTTACAGTTAGCTTTCAAACATTTGATGTAGTTTTTTAATCCCTTTTCTTTCATTTCCATCCTGGATCCTCTCCTATATTTTCCCTTTAAAACCTTCCTATTTATTTCCACTTGTTTTGTCACAGCGGATCCTAATTTTTTAGGCCTGTAAGTTCTTTACAAATTGCCTGTTGATACAAGTTCGTTTAGAGGAGTGTTAGGATATAGAATATAGAACAATTTTGTATTTTCATCTCTTTTTATTTATTTTTTTGTATTATTTGTAAAGTGACCTTGAGTGTCAAGAAAGGCGCTGTTAAATAAAATGTATTATTATTATTATTATTATTATTATTATAGAAATTGTTTTGATGTATTTTTTTTTATTATTATTCTTAACACAGTTCTCAGGATTTTTTTTATAGTAACATATGTTTGCATATCTGAACCAAGATTGTTGTTACTGATCCTAAATGGGCAAATTATTAGTAAGTTTTTTTTCTAATTTTTTCTTGCATAGGCTCTAAAAAAGAAAATGACGCCTTTCACATGAATAAAACTATATTTCTTTTTGGTGAGATAAACCAGGCAGGCTTTGGATCCATTTTTTTGGTCCATTACATATATTTTTATTTCATCACAACATGATAGCGCTGTTTCCCTTCCTACTACCAAAAAAAAAAAATTTAAAAATCTGTGTTCTTAAATTCTTAAAGCGATATTTGAGTAATTTTATTAATAAACCTGTTTATAAAGTAGCGAACTGAAGAAATCTTCAAGACCTGAAACGTTTACTGATGTTTTAAAAATGCTGATATTTGCTTCTTTTGTTTTACCGATATTAACCTTTTGGATTTCTGCTTCCTTTGCATTTTTTCCCAGCCCCTGTAGTCCTTTGTCTTTCATGTCTGGGTTTTGCTCTCACCTCTAAATGTGAAGCACTGCCTGCACACCGTCCCACTGAAAGGGCTGACTAGCTGTGTGATTGATTCTGGCTGGGCGACTGCCTGCCTAACGTACTGCAGTGTGTGTGCGTGCGTCTCTGGGGGCTCCTGGGATGACGCACATCGTGACGGGGGAACGCTGGGGGTGGAGGAAAGAGGGGGGAAGCGCAGTGGACTTGCTAAGCTCTTTGTTGGCTTTTTTTTTTTTCTGCACCTCAGTTTGCCGTGGTAGTGCTTGCACTACTTTTCACAAAGGAGCTTAAAATGCTGTATGTGCAGCGGAGCAACATACTATAGTGTGCATGAATGAATTCCTGCAGATATGTTCTTTTTACATTTGGTTTAAAAAGTAAGAAAAATCTTATTGAAAATATTTAACATTAGAAACAATCTAATAAATGCACACATAAACTAATAATTCAGAAACATTGTAGGCCCCCTTCATATTGTGTATTAAAAACACAAACCTTTTCACCATAAAGCACTGCTTTTTCTATCTGTTTCCTTTGATTCATAGTGAATCTTTAATCTTTTTTTTTTTGCAGTTTGCCAGACGTGTGGGTGAATGAAACGGAGCGATCTCAGCTGAAAACAAAAGTAGTGCACTTATCGCAATTACCGCAGGACACAGCAATGATGCTAGACCCCAACATCTACCGGTGAGAATATGATGCTTCTAGTGTCTCCATCGAGCCCTATCCATTATCATCTGGTCATGAAAAAATAGCTGAGTAGTTAAAAACTACTACGTAACTTCTTATCTCATTTTTTGGTGAATTAATCTGCAAGGATTACTGCCACATGCTGAGGTTTGGTTTGCAGCCTCGCATTCCTCCAGTAGGGGGCACCAAGTGTTGATTTTCAATGGTTAGCTGGAGAAAGCTCTTTGCAGGAATATCAGATTTTCTTTACTTAACAGTTTGTTTGTTTTTTTTCCTGCGGTTCAAGCTGACCAAGTTCAGAAACAGGCCACATCCGAATCTAAATGTTTCTTTATTTCATTTATATCAAATCAGAATCCAATTTATAAGCTAGTCATTAGAGAATCAATTGCTATGGTAATCTGACAGGTATGAAAGAAATTCAGTTTTGATTAGTGTTGCATTATAATTAAAACATATTTTGATGCTGTTCTCTGCTGATTCTGTTTATCTTTAAAACCTTCCACATCAGCCCTGATGTTGAGTTTTAGCTGTTATATAAGCTTTACAGTTTTCTTTATTGAGATGGTAAAACAAGTTTTACTTTATGGCACCGAAAGTCATAAAATGTACGAGGTGAATTCTTGAAAGAGGAACAACAGAATGGTCTCCTTAACAGAGATATATGGCTCAGTAGCCTGCTAATCCGCAGCCAGGCTGAGTGATTCTAATTGAACCTGAAGGCTCCGAAACTGCAGGGCCTGCAGCCGGACTCTGGTTTCATAGCTGAATTTAACCGTCAGCAACCAGACAATTTATGTCAAGGTTGTACCAGTGCATACAATTTCAAAACAAATGTGTTTGGTGGGTAGTTGTTGCGGTAAGCGCTACGCTCCAGCTGCCAGATTCAGATTATGTGACTTGAACATTGTTTGTCTGTTGAAGTCATGTTGGAGTATAGATTGTTTTCTTTTTCTTGCTTTTTCAGAGCTCTTCCTCAGAAGCGACTGAAGCGCAGGTAAGCCCAACCATTTAACAGATACATTCGCTTCAGACGTAGAAATTATTTTTCAGTTTTTATTAAACCAATTAGAGTATAAAGACGCTGCACTTCAGACTACAGCATGTTGCAGACTTTTCTAAACATGTTTATTAGAATGCTATTTTCTCTTTAAATCTCATTAATGACAACAAAATAATTTCCTTATATTTACACTGGAAAAACGATCTAGAAATGAGTAAATATTTCTCAAATTGAGTGCATTTACACTTAATTTGAGCAGATTAATGAGATAATTTGCCAATGGAATGTACGGAAGAGGATTAGGGCCAGTGTAAAAAAAAAAAGAAAAAAAACGTTAACTGATTTTTTAATTTTATTTCAGTTTAGTATGGGGAAAAAAGTCAGAATTCTGACTGAATTCTGACAATAAAAAAGTCAGAATTCTGAGATTAAAGTCAGAATTATGAGAAAAAAGTCAGAATTGTGAGAAAAAAGTCAGAATTATGAGATTAAAGTCAGAATTCTGAGATTAAAGTCAGAATTATGAGAAAAAAGTCAGAATTATGAGAAAAAAGTCAGAATTGTGAGAAAAAAGTCAGAATTATGAGATTAAAGTCAGAATTATGAGAAAAAAGTCAGAATTATGAGAAAAAAGTCAGAATTCTGAGAAAAAAGTCATAATTCTGACTTTTTTCCATGTTAAACTGAAATAAAATTTAAAAATCAGTTAACTTTTTTTTTTCCCAGTGGCCCTAATCCTCTTCCATAGGAATGAGTATTTTTACTCTTAAAATAAGATATTTAGATAAAATGCACTTGAAATAAGAAAAATGCAATTGTATTTCCTTATTTAAATATAAATTGTCTTGTTCCATTGGCAAAATGTCTGTTTTACCTTCTCAATTTAAGAACAAATGCACTTATTTTAAGAAAAAAAATGACTTATCTAGATTTTGATTTTTTCCAGTGTAGTGGAAACATTTTGAAAGTAATTCTTACCAATAAAATAGTAATTCAGTTTATTTCCCTGTCAAACCTTTTTTTTTCCCTCATTACTACTGAGAATCTGTAAGTATAATAAATTCATGGACAGCTGTGTCTCATAACCTGGAATAAATTAGAGTTTTTATAGTTTGTTCAATAAAAGACAACAAAAAACAAAAGAAACTCCTACTTTCTTTGTTTATAGATAAAATATTATCTCAGGAAGGATTCCTTTGTGGCGTTCCGCTTCTGAAAATGGCTCTATATCACAGCATGTTCAGTTTTTCTAAATGAGTATTTCATCATCTCAATCGATAATATTTCAAAAGACCATAAATAACAGCAAACATCACTTTGTTAAGGAAGAAAAATCTGTTATTTGTTTCATCCTGAGTGAGCCTGCTGTGTGACGTTCATAAACATCAGTTAGCATTTCCAGTGACTGTCATCATGTCACGACCCAAACTCTTCTCATAATTTCCAAACCCTGCGTGTTTTTGAACATTTGAAAGAATAAAAAGGAAACTTTTGTTTTATAAGTTCAAAAAAAACAAAACAATCAAATCACAACTGTCTTTTTTTCAGCTGTTTAACGCTTTTATGTGTTAAAAAATAATCTTAGGTTCTGATTCTCCTTCTGTTTGGTAAAAATGTATCATGATAGTCATAAAGCAGCAGCTCTCTGGTTTTCTTTACCCAACCTAAACATTAGGTCGTGTTCTTATTATGATGCTGTTTGAACCCAGACGTTAGCTCTAATAGCGTACTGTGTTTTTCAGGGTTCCCGCGGGTCCTTAAAAAGTCTTAAAAGGCATTGAATT
>NW_015150593.1:278729-279664 GCF_000732505.1 Cyprinodon variegatus
ATTTGGTCTTAAATTTTTATTTCAAGTGGCATTAAAAAGTCTTAAAAAGTCTTGAATTTAACTTATGAAGTCAGCTCAGTGTCTTAATTGATGTTGATTATTGCAAACAGCAGAGAACGGCTTATTCCATGGCGTGCTGCCTTTGTCTCCTGTCTTTGTGCTCAGCCTGTAAGACCTTCTCTGCAGAGTCTGTACTTGAGGGAAAATCGCCACTGATTGGAGGTTGATCCGTTCAGGACGGGGGGGCTCTTCTTCAGACTCTGCTCAGTGTTTTAAATGGCAACAAAAAACACAAATGGGAACTGGCTACTTTTGTTCACTGCTCAGTTTTTGTATGTCTGAAATTTTCTTTTTCTTATTGAAAAACTTAAATTAAGCTGTTTTTTTTTTTCTCTTTTTAAAAAAAGCTTAAAACCCAAATTATCTGGAAAAAAAAATCTGTTTTTTTTATTTTGTTTTGTTTTTTTTTTTTGCATATAGCTAACAGTTGTGTAAAATATTGAACCAGATTTCTAACTTATTTTTATACCATATAATGCTGATGTGATGTGGATTTCTGTGATAGTTTGGAGTAAAACTGTATTCGTTCTCAACATGGGTGTTTTTGAACATCACTAACTGTAATAATGCATGTGACATGGAACCTTAACCAGTGATCGTTTTTATACCTCCTAAATTCAGTACTGTTACCGGTGTGTACGCCTTTTCCTTAAACACTGTTCAAACCAACACTTGAGCAATAATTTATTGGAACATTTTCTTCTATTTTTGCCAGAAAACTACGGAAGAGGATTAGGGCCAGTGGGAAAAAAAAAAGTTAACTGATTTTAAATGTTATTTCAGTTTAGTATGGGGAAAAAAGTCAGAATTCTGACTTTAATCTCAGAATTCTGACTTTTTTTATTGTCAGAATTCAGTCAGAATTCTGAGATTAA
>NW_015150593.1:280751-282649 GCF_000732505.1 Cyprinodon variegatus
CAGAATTCTGAGATTAATTCAGTCAGAATTTCTGTATGTTTTTCTCAGAATTCTGACTTTTTATTGTCAGAATTCAGTCAGAATTCTGAGATTAAAGTCAGAACTCATGTTAAACTGAAATAAAATTTAAAAATCAGTTAACTTTTTTTTTTTTTTTTTCTCAGTGGCCCTAATCCTCTTCGGTAGAAAACCCTTAACATTACTGGCAGCAAACACTCAAAGTCACCCAGATTATACTTCATGTATATTGTAGAGTATATAGTTAAAAATACCACTATTTAAGCCTTCAGCAGATATTAGTAGTTGTTCCTTTTGGAACAATTTGTGTTTCTAATAACAGATGTTGACAAACCCTTGAATAAAAATATAAATAAAAGATGTAGGATGGTACAAAGTAGCATTACATTCCCTCCAATGTGAGAATATTTGAGAACATTAGTTTGGCCGTGTGTGTCAGAAGACTTGGCTCACTTATTGGGCCTCCATTAGCAGAACAGCTTTGGGAGCGCGCTGTGGAAGAGCTAATAACTGGGCCAGCGGGGCAGAACCCCTGCCAGCTTCAGCAAAGATAAAAAGAAACAAGAGTTCAGGGAGAGGTTTGCTCTTCACAATACCAGGAACCTTTTTGTTTTCACACACGCAAAATTCATTTCGGATTCCACTATGTGATATAATGAGGCATTCAGGTGCCGTTCCACTGCTCCGGGGCAGTGAACACTGAGGATTTGTCGGCACCCTGTTGTTTTTGTGTGCTTTTCTAATGGCTTCCTAATATCTGCAGTGGTCTGCAGGCAAAACTTTATGGTGCTAATTAAAAAATGCTTGTAGGCCTCACTGTGTACTGTTTTTTTTTTTTTTTCTGTTTTGAATAAAAAAAAAAAAAAGCTTCATCTTTTTTCTTTCTTTTGAGAGTCGTAGTTTAATCCATTTATCAAAGCAGTAGATTTTTATCACGTTATTCAAAGGAAATCCACTATGTTTGCTTCCTAACACAAAACCATGTAAATCTTCGAGTCTTTATTCTATTAAATCAGGTCTGTTGCTTCTTCCCTCCTTTATGTTTTTAACATTTTGCTTAAAGTTTCTTTGTTTTTTTTCACCAAGCTGCTGTTATAATAAACGTTAATGTTAACATTTACATCCTAATCTATATATATCTATATATATATCGATATATATACGGTATATAAAAAAATAGATCTGTCCGCTGGCAGATGCATCTTCAATACATATATCTTAGCTTTAATGTAACAGCACAATCAATTGAATAACTGCAACGTAGAAGAGAACTGTTGTGTCGTTTACAAATCTATAAACATCAGTAAAGTTTGATGGAACTACTAGCAGATTACTTATACATTGCATTTCTGGGATGCATAATAGGAAAAACATACAATATTGATGCATCTTTTAATAATATAACAAATTAATAGAGAAACTAGATGGAAACGATTAGGCGACTTTTGAAGTATTATCATAAATGTAATGAATTTAACTTTTTCCACGTAAAATATGCTTTGATTCAAGCCATTCTATTGGAGCTCTAAACTATTAAAGGTTTTTGTCCCGCTGGATCGTGAATCTCCAATCCAAACCACTGTTCTTCTAGGATTAGTCTGCATTTTACACATTTTATCTGCATTTTATTTGCCCTCTTTCCTTGTACCTGTTGAGAAAAAAAAAACATCTCTCATCCGTCTCCATAGATGACAGCGTGTGTAGCATAATGTAATTATATATATTTTTTATAACACAAAGCCTGTTGGATGTCAGTCCAAAAAAAAAAAAAAAATATTGGTCCTTTTACAGGTTTTCCCCCAGTCATTAAAAATAATTAGAAGTCATTCAATTATTTCTTTAATTAAGGCCTTAATTGGCTTTAAAATTCATTAAAAATG
>NW_015150593.1:283654-284005 GCF_000732505.1 Cyprinodon variegatus
GGAAAAATGCAAATTTCAACAAAAGTGGCTGAAAAACAAGGAATTTGGGAAATGGCTGCAGCCTTTTGACAGTTAAGATGATAAAGGATTTATATATATAAATGCTGAGAATCATGGGTACTTGTTGATTGCATTAAAATTATTTCTAAGAGCATAAAAAGAGCACTAAATTAGAGTTACTCATTCCTGTATAAACTCTGTTTTAGTTAACAGGTCTCAAGCCTAATGTTAGATTTAAATGAGATTTCCATATATGTTCAATTTAGTCTGGAACAATTACTGAATCATTTATTTCACTAACAGCCAATAAATTCCTTTTATGCCTTCAAGAACGCACAACATCGTTAACCT
>NW_015150593.1:284447-297560 GCF_000732505.1 Cyprinodon variegatus
TGCCTTTAGCCTAAACCTTATCAAATTATTTAAAAATTATATATTTTTTTTCAAAAGATTTATGTACAAAGGTTCAACAGGTAACAGAAAAGAAACCCAAGTTTGCAGTTAAAACTAGAATATAAAGTTTCCAAGGCTTTTATTGCTGAATTCCAATCAGGAGAGTTAAATTATGGTGACGGAGTTTTGGTCGCCTCCTTTGAAATGAGCGTATTGTGTGTTACTAGCAGTTTGAGAGTTACTAAAATAAAGAATTATAATGGAGGTGGAGCCATGATGATACTTATTTAAAATATGATAAATATTCTTTACTGTGGACTTAATAAAAGTATTTCAAAGTTCTATAAAAAAAGGAAAAAAGATAAAAAAATAAGTAAAATTTAAAGGAGAAGTCCGGTCAGCAAGGAATAATCAACGGATCATTATCTATGCCTAAAAGTTCACGGTGATTTAATGAATTTAGCGTTAATCAGTAAAACATTTTTTTTATAATTTTTGCTGCGATCACTGAGTCAAGGAGATGCCATTTTTGCCCAATTAAAGTAACACGTCATTCCTGCCATCTTCCAGCTCTGACGTCACGGTGCGGTAAGCCTAGCGCCATTCTCCCCCCTTTACAAGCAAAATCAATGGGAACTACTAGACACATCTGCAATCAACAATTATTGAAGATTTGGAGTTGGATGTTGGAATACATCGGGTAAAAGTGAAAAAAAAAAAAGAATTAGTTCACCTTTCCGATTCCTGATGCTCCACTTCGTTGTATTACCAACTCGAAGAGGGAAGATTTGCCATCAAACTTCTGGCCAGAGAAAAAAACACGTAATTAATCCGTTAGTCTCTGCTTCGCATAGTGCACTGGTTTCCATAATCATGGATAATAGCGCGTTGTGACAAACACCAGATACAGCACTGGACTTGATCAACAGCCGATACCGCACCGTGACGTCACAGACAGGTAGGTGGCAGTAATGTTCTTTGTCAAACATGGATGCCTCCAGTAAAGTACATTCAAATGAAAATTACTCTGAATTAAAAAATCGTATAATTTATTGAACAGTATGTAATAAGTACTTTCAGAAGTTTGTATTCTGAATGGGGCCGGACTTTTCCTTTAAAAAATTAAATATCAATGATAAAACCAGGAAAAGCTTGACTTAATCTGCTTTTTCCTCTGACCTCGTTCTGGCAGAGATGGAGACACGGTCAGATTTACAGCAAGCTTATGCTCTAAACAGCTGGATTTACCTCCATCCATTCCCCATAACAGCTGCTTAACCCTAAATATTGCAAACCAAGGTAAGTTCTTGATAATTTTATAAAACTTTGGAGCACATGTTGGAAGGGACGTCCTTTTACAAGCTCTGCAATGATTGTTCTCTGCTGGCTGTTAATATTCGGCTTCTTTTTCCTTTTTATAAGCATGCAACAGTATTTAAGTTAAGCCATATCGTGTTTTGCATAAATATTGTTTGCTTCCTTTCATTCATTATTCTTTCTGACACCGCCATGTCATCTTTCATTGCACCAATACCCTCTTTGTGTCTACCATAACCTGAGTGAGAGTTTGCCACTGACCTAATTTGCTGAATTTAGGTAAATAAAAAATGCGTCCAAAATAATTTTTATGTGTGATCATTTAATGGGAAGGAAATATTCATGCTTGCATATCCTCCACCTGTAATTTGGTGAAACTTGGTCATAAAATGATCTGCATGTGCATGAGGGCAGACACAAAAAAAAGAGTTTGCACCTGTTATTCTGCTGATTTTGGACTTGCAAATTGATTTGCAAGTTTGCAGGTTTCACTTCAAGCAAACCGTTGAAAGATCAGACCCTGTAAAGTTATATTTCAAGGTCTGCAGTTATTTTTGAGGTTGTTTCAACCCCTAGTAATAATTATGTTCTAATCAAAAGAAAGGTGAATTCGAACATAAATTAGCCAGGAGAAGGAATAATTTTAGGATCAGCTGTAAAGTTTAGAGTTTAAAATGATGTCAGTACTTCATTTATCTGTAGCTTAAAGACAATAAAGGCTAACTGCAAGATAATGATCCATGCTTAACTACACATCACCTCTGTTATTTTAAGGCTTTATAATAAATGAAGATGTAGGACAGATAATAGGTATTTGGTGGTTTGTAAGGCATTTCAGGACCTTTGACTCTAAAGGGCCTTTATACTGTAGATATTGAATCACTGTTGTACACTTTTGTAGAATTTAGAGTATCAACACAAGCTTTTTACTCAAGTAAAAGTACAATTTTTAAAACTACTTAAAGTATAAAAGTAAAAGTAATGCAGGAAAAATGTTTTTGGGAGTGGGATGTTGCAATGATAGCTGGAAGGAATCAACTCTATCGCTGCGTTTTGTTGTTGTTTATTCCTTCCCGCTTTCATCACAACCCCCCATCCCCATACAGCGGACCAGAACACCTCACCTGTTGAGCCAGGCCAACAATTGCCCCTAATGACCCCCCTTTTAGAGACATAGACCAGCAAACAAAGAGCCCAAACGACTCACTGGAAAAACAATCTAGAAATAAGTAAGAAACTTTCTTAAATTAAGTGTATTTACCCTTAATTTGAGCAGGTAAATGAAATAGTTTGCCAGTGGAATGAGTATTTCTACTCTTAAAATTTGATAACTAGATAATATACACTGAAAATAAGACAGAGCAATTATCTTTTCTTATTTTAAGTGCAAATTGTCTTGTTTCATTTGCAAAATGTCTCTTTTAGCTCCTCAATACAAGAACAAATGCACTTATTTTAAGAAAAAAAATTACTTATCTAGTCTAGATTTAGATTTTTTTCCAGTGCTGCCCATTCCTAAGGGGCGGACCGGTTCGTCAGGTTCAATTTGCATGTTTTCTAAGCCAAAACAAGGCTCAACAGCTCAGCTGTAGAGGTGGTCAGCAGCACAACCTCACCTGGAATGTAAACACCATCTCACTGGTCAAAAGGGCCCAGAAGCGCTTCTACTTCCTGCCAAGGATGAGGAGAGCCCACCTGACCCCCCCCATCCTCCCCACCTTCTCCAGTAGCACCATAGAGAGCGTTCTGACCAGCTGTCTCACTGTGTGGTGTGGAGGCTGCAGCGCCTCAGACTGGAAGAAGGTGAGAACAGCAGAGAGGATCATGGGGGCTCCTCTTCCCGCCATAAAAGACATTTCATCCCAACTCTGCGTGTCCCGAGCCCATGACATCATCAATGACCCCTCACCCCCCCACCATGGACCGTTCTCCCTGCTGCCCTCTGGGAAAAGGCTTCAAAGCATTCAATGCAGGACCAGCAGGTTCAGCAACAGTTTCTTCCCCACCGCCATCAGACTGATGAATGTTTTGTAAAATGGGTTATTGTATTGTATTTTATTATAATTATTATATTTTATCATTATATATAAAAATAAAGTAAAAAAAGGTCTAAGTATTGTTTTTAGTCCACTCTATAAAGCCTCAAACTCAACGCTACACTGGAAAAACGATGTAGAAATAAGTGAAAATGTCTTAAATTAAGTGTATCTACCCTTAATTTGAGTAGGTAAATGAGATAGTTTGCCAATGTATTGTATTTTTACTCTTAAAATGAGATAATTAGATAACATGCACTTGAAATAAGACAATCCCATTGTGCTTTCTTATTCCAAGAGTAAATTGTCTTGTTCTATTGGCAAAATATCTTTTACCTCCTCAATTCAAGAACAAATGCACTTATTTCAAGAAAAAAATGACTTATCTAGATTTAGATATTTTCCAGTGTGTTTCTGACATTTGGAAATGAAAAAGCTTCCTGGGTGGGAAGTGAAATGGCTTTAAACTTCAACAAAGTCTATTGGATTGTCTTAAAAAAAAAACTTTTTTGGAATGACTATGTACTGGATGACTGAGAATCTTCACCAGCAGCTTAAATAAACCAAATCTAACAAGTCTGTTTTTAAAAATGTAATGATTACACTGGAAAACATCCAAATCTAGATACGTCCTTTTTTCTTAAAATAAGTGCATTTGTTCTTGAATTGAGGAGATAAAAGAGACATATTGCCAATGGAAGGAGACAATTTAGGTTCAAAATAAGAAAACACAACCACATTGTCTTATTTAAAGTGCATATTATCTAATGATCTTATTTTAAGAGTAAAAATACTCATTCTATTGGCAAATTATCTCATTTACCTACTCAAATCAAGGGTAAATACACTTAATTTGAGAAAATTTTACTTATTTCTAGATAATTTTNAGTAAAGTAAAAATATCAGAAAAATCTACTTGAGTACAGTAACGAAGTATTTGTACTTCGTTACTTCCCATCTCTGCCTCTGAACACATATAAAAGGATTTCCAGCTACTTCACCAATGACTGTAGGACTAAAGAGGACGGATTCTGATTCAATTACCTCTCTGGTTCATTGCAATAATCACCCGGTAAGTACACTGCAAAAACGATCTATAAATAAGTAAAAACTTCTTAAATTAAGTGTATTTATCCTTATTCTAAGTAGGTAAATGAGATAGTTTGCCAATGGAATGAGTATTTTTACTCTTAAAATAAGATAATTAGAGAATATGCACTTGAAATAAGACAATGCTATTGTGTTTTCTTATTTTAAGTGTAAATTGTCTTGTTCCATTGGCAAAATGTCTCTTTTACCTCCTCAATTCAAGAACAAATGCACTTATTTTAAGAAAAAAATACTTATCTAGATTGCGATTTTTTCCAGTGTACACTGGAAAAAAATCAAAATCTAGATACAGGTAAGTCATTTTTTTCTTAAAATAAGTGCATTTGTTCTTAAATTGAGAAGGTAAAACAGACATTTTGCCAATGGAACAAGACAATTTATATTTAAAAAAGGAAACACAATTGCATTTTTCTCATTTCAAGTGCATTTTATCTAAATACTCATTCCATTGGCAAATCATCTCATTAACCTGCTCAAATTAAGTGTAAATGCACTCAATTTGAGAAATATTTACTTATTTCTAGATGGTTTTTCCAGTGTATTTTGTGGCGGTAAAGGGGATCTTAACTCTTGTCCAGAAAGAGCTGAGATAACTCGTCACCTTAAGTGGACAAAAGTGGCAGATTGAGTAAAATGTCCATAAAGGCCTGTTTTGTTCCTGCCTCTGTCCGTCTGTGAAGCGTTCCTACCACGAGATGACGTCTGTTCTCTCAACCCATCAGATGACTTTTCCTTCATCTGCTCCTCTAAACACCCATTCTGTAATCCCTTTGCCTCTGCCTCTTTTTTAACTCCGTAATCCCAGATAAACCGTATTTGTTTTGGATTAGTCACATGTTTGCAGATGCCTGTTTTAAAGCACTGAAGTCTTTTGAAGAAAATCCTTTTTTCCTTTTCTGAATTATTAATATTTTCAAATCAGAGATCCTTTGATTTTCTGCGGCCTTTTAAGAAACAACAAAGGGTTGTGGGAAACATTTTTGGATCGGCTTTTCTTTTACCGACTCTGTTCCTGAATCCATTTAAATTTAGAGCTTCTGTTTAAATCTTGGTCTGGATTTACCCCCCCCATTATTTATTGGAAGGAAGAGAAATGAAGGGAAGTATTTCATGCTCATGTTCATTTTCTAGATCAAAACACAGATACGGAGGACATATTGGCAAACATCTTGGAAAATGTCCTTTTCGCAAAGCCCGAAACCTCAACAACTCGTCGTAAACACGAACCAGAGAAGCATGGGGGCAAGTGGGAATGTTTTTTTTTCTGTCTTCTTGGCTCCATCAAGTAGCTCTAATGCTCCTTCTTCTCATCAGCCTCTCCAACACTGTCTGTGTGACCTACTTGTTATGTTATGTTGTGACATAACTCTTCATTCTCACCACAGTCTTTTTATTATTTATTGCGATGTGTTATTAATGTAGTTATGTCTTTTGCACAAATAGAGCCTGACAGCTTTGGACCTTTCTGTTGACGCTGGGAGCATAAGCAGTACCTGACTTCTGACTCCTCATGTTAACATAAAGAGCCGATCCTGTCTGAACATCTTCCAGCTGAGGGAAACCAGTCCTTCCCCAGTGGTGCTTCCTGTCCTTACAGCTGTTTTGTTATAGTGCAGGTTATCGTTCTATACGGACTAAAAAGTGACGGACGCAAACCTATAATACAGACTGGAAGATGTTATTTTTTTTGAAGTCAAGACACTTTCTGTTATTTCTTTTTCACTCATGCAGAGACTTTACCTCCTTTATAAAAAACTTAATAAAATATCCTAAATTATTTTACTCTTCATCCACTAACTAAAAGAAAGGCCTCAATGATTACTCTGTGGTAATTTCTTAATATTCATTTCATGCTCTGAAGTCCTGAGATTTAAGATCAGAATTTTCCGCTCAATGATGTGAAGTTCGCCTGTTTTATACTCCAACCATGATACTCTCTCCACCCTGCCTAAAAAGGTGAGTTTTCCCCAGAATTACAGTAAACATTTTATTCTTCTTCTGGCAGTGTATTAGTTATTTATCATCAGCATACAGTGTATTAGTTATTTTTGTTAAAAATAAAATTCCAGCAGTCTTTTGTTTCCCCGCCCTGAACTCAAAAGAAAGGTTATAGACCAACAATCATGCTCACAGTGTGTAGTTTATATCTACTCCTGATCCTACGATGAGAACTGAGGTTTTTTCTAATCCCTGAGAACAGACTTTTTTTTTCTAATCCCCGAGAATTTAGGTTTTTCCTAATCCCTGAGAACTGTGGTTTTTCCTAATTCCCAAAAACTGAGGTTTTTCCTAATCCTTGAGAACCGAGGTTTTTCCTAATCCTTGAGAACTGAGGTTTTTGCCTAATCCCAGAGAATTTAGTTTTTTTTTCTAATCCATGTAAATTTAGGTTTTTCCTAATTCCTGAAAACTGAGGTTTTTCTTAATCCCTGAGAACTGAGTTTTTTTCCTAATCCATGAGAATTGAGGTTTTTCCTAATCCCTGAAAACAGGTTTTTGCAAATCCCAGAGAATATTTGATTTTTTCTAATCCATGAGAATTTAGGTTTTTCCTAATCCCTGAAAAGTGAGGTTTTTCCTAATCCCTGAGAACTGAGTTTTTTTCTAATCCCTGAGAACTGAGTTTTTTTCTAATCCCTGAGAATTGATGTTTTTTTCTAATCCCTGAGAACTGATATTTTTCCTAATCCCTGAGAATTGAGGTTTTTCCTAATCCCTGAAAACTGAGGTTTTTTCTAATCCCTGATAACAGGTTTTTTCTAATCCCTGAGAACTGAGGTTTTTTCTAATCCCTGAGAATAGATGTTTTTTTCTAATACCTGAAAACTTGGGTCCCTGAGAATAAGTTCCTAATTCCTGAAAAGAGATGTTTTTCCTAATCTCACAGAACTGAGGTTTTTTTTCTAATCCCTGAGAATTTAGGTTTTTCCTAACACCTGAAAATTAAAAATGCTTTTCCTAATCCCTGGGAATCAATCAAGATAAAAAAAAAAAGATTAGGTTCAGTCATTCAGATGGGTTTGTAGTGGTACTCATTAGTGTTGCACCGATAACGATACCAGTATAGGGCGGGGCCCCAAACCAGCACTAAAATGGTGTTATCGGTATCGGCGAGTACCGACAAATAGGGAAACAATGCCATTCTGAGAGCCAAAAGTTTATTCAACTATTGTCACCCATTCTAGGCAGGCAATAAAAAGTTGGGTTCACTTTGTATTCGTCTTTTTCCTGCTTCACAAAGGTAGGCAGCAGCTTGATGAAGCCATGATGGTGATTATTTTACATCCAAGTAGGATGCAGTTCTTCATATAAACACACACACATCAATTTCAAACAGATGGTATCGGCCAATACTGCACAGCCAGGTATCGGGGCCAAAAAATGGCATCGGCGCAGCACTAATTTTAATGCATTTATTTTCTCAGATAATACATAATTAATCTTTAACACATTATAGTTTATTACGCTTCCTATTTTTTGGGAGGGAAAAAGGTCATATAGGTCTTAACAAAATAAAATCGAGGGCGAACCGGATGTATATCTGGATGCGCAAATGAGCTGATGCTGCATGTGCAAAACAGATCGCATTTCCGGGACAGATCGGGTAGTGATAGCCTCCCCTATTGAAACACTGACCATCTAAGTTCGGAGAAGATGCACCGTCATTGGCCAGGTCATGTGACCTGCAAGAACATATCGCTTTACGGCCACCGGCTCTTATATAGTCATGGAGCTAAGGCTTTTGCTCTGCTGTTTTTCTGCTTGGTCAACTACCGGTTGGCTGAGGCAAGGAAACATGTTAAACCTTCTGATGAAGCTAAGAAGAGAAAGGGATCGTGCACAAAGGAAAAACTAGAGTCGATTTTTGAAAGGAGTTTGTTTGTTGAAGCAGGCTGAAATAAAAAGCCGGATTATAAAACCGATTCTTTTCTCTCAACTTTATTATTATACTTAACTAAGTTATATATCTTTTTTATTATTTTCAATGATTAGTAAAAGCAAAATGCGGGTGGATGAAGCTAGGTGTCTACAAACAAAAGCCACTCGGGTCGCTAGATGTGAGAGTTATAGGTCTAGCGCCGCTTAGTGGCCAAAAGTTACACGGTATGCCTTTAAAAAAAAAAAGTTTTTTGATTCTAATTTTCGTAATTTTGTTAGTTTTAGTTATTGATAATAATCATGAATCCCTCTACTATAAATACAGACATTTGATTTGGAAATTAAAAATGTTTTAAAAGAAACATTTCTTACAGTTTTAGCTGTTTTTAACTTTCTAGATATTCTCCTGAACAAATTTAGAACGTTTCATAATTTCATCTGACATAATAACATCAGATTAGGATGCTGTCAACATTGTCTCCATCATCATAAAACAATCTTTTCTGCTGCGGATGCCCACCTCAGTACTTGCTTACAAAGACCATTAGCATTAGCTCCTCCCAGAGATGCATCGTCTCCCCGCTGCTATCCTTCCATCTTTCTAATGGTTCAATTCAATTAATTTCTATAGCACCAATTCACAACACGTCATCTCAAGGCACTTTCCAGTTCACCAGATCATCCAGTCAGATTGATTCAAATTTTTCTATCTAAGGAAAACCAGTTGATTGCATTGACTCTTCAGCAATCCCTCACAATAAGCATGCTTGTAGCGACAGTGGAGAGGAAAAACTCCCTTTTAACAGGAAGAAACCTCCAGCAGAACCAGAATCAGTGTGAGCGGCCATCTAATGGTTGTCTTTAGACTTTCCGAGGTGAAAGAATGTCCCCAACTTTCTCCAATCTGACTGTGAGTTTTTTGAGGATTAGGTGGGAAATAAAGCGTTTGGGTTATGAAAAATCATCAACGGTATGAGCAGATTTTAAAACCTTATTATGACAATTTTCTTGTTATTATTTAACCATTAATGCATTTTCATCTCTATTGGCCAGACGTCTCATTTTGCGTAACTGGAAATAAGAGAGCCCCCCCCACACACAGGCGCTGGGTCGACGATGTAATGACACATTTAAAATTTTAGAAAATGAAACACAAGATCAGGGGATCAACCCAGAGGTTCTATAAGGTCTGGCAGCCGTTTTCTAAATTACTTTCAACTACAATTCCCTGCTTCAAACACTGGAACATAATTGAGTAATAGGCTCTACTGCAACATGTCGATATTAATTTATTTATTAATTTCTATTATTATGATTAATTAATTTTTCTCTTCTAACAAAATTCTTATTTTTATGTTATTTTTTTTTTTCTCAATTTACATTATTTTCCCTGTTATTGAAATTTATTTTTAATAATGGGAATGTTGTTTGGTTGTTATTTTATATGAACAATGCAAAATCCAATAAAAATATTTGAATAATTATAATAAATTAACCAATAAAGGTACACTATGCAACCGGTTTTGATTTTCCAGCGAGGCTCCCCCCAGAGGGCGAAAGTAAAAGTGCACTGTCGTAAATATGCTCAGCTGTTCTCCTGGTTTCTCTGTCAAGCCAGGCGCGGTTGTTTTGAGCTTAGCAGACAGGCGAACGCAACGAATTACCGGCCGTTTCTCAATTCACGAGAAAGCGAGTACGTGCTCGCGTTCTCGTCAAGTCCGTTCTTGGCGAGAACGCAGAAAGATCGGACTTGACGAGAACACGAGCACGCAAGCACGTATGTGTATTGGAACACGTATGTGTATTGACGCCATCACATGCAACGTTGTTTAGCATTTCTTTAACAGTCAAAACTATTTATTCCCTACACAAAACATTTTGAAAACAATATTTTTTATTTCTAAAGCTTAAAAAACATTTTAAAAAATTACCGAACCACAAAAAACCGCCATCAGAACGAGCGGTAGTTCACACATAACTAGACCGAGAGAAGTGCACCACAGACGGGGTAAATTTAGCCCTGGCTGCGGTTACCCTCGGAGGTCTGCTGGTCACTCTGGTTCGCTCAACGTCTGACTTTTTTTTTTCCATTTCGCACTAACTCTGTAAACAGACCACACAGGGAGGCTTAAATGTATAATGTTATCGCCTCAAACGATTTCAAAACGTACTTTTGAAGAACAACAGCAGCAGAAAAGGGAAAGTTTAACTTAACACTGTGAGCGCTGTCTCTAATCAAGCTGCGGCCGCGGGGCATTCTGGGGAAGCGGTCAGTCTGCTCTGATGCATGCTCAATAAAGAGGGCGGGGTGAGAACAACATCCGGGGATTTGGTGCGTTCTCGATCTGGCGTTCTCGAGAATTGGAATGGTACTCGGGCTGAGGCTGATGACGTGTCACGAGCACACGAGAACGATCAAGAACGCATATTGAGAAACGGCCACCATGTCTAATGCGGTAAGTGATTATTTTGTTCTCGCCGTAAAGCAAGACCGACTCTCGCGATGCACGAGACTTCTGAGCCTGTGGGTGCGGGCCGAGGGCTCCTGCAATTGCAAGTACGGTATTTCCCCTACAGACCACCAGGGCGGCTGAGAAAACCTTTGTTCGACCTGAAATGACTCATTTAATCATCCAAAACGTTATGGAACACATTAATTAACTGAAAAATGTTGCATAGTGTGCCTTTAATGCTAAAAAATATTTTAGCCTAAATTGCATTCTGAGTGATGTGCAGATGACAGCAGCCGGATTGATTGGAGGCAGTGGAAATGTGTTTCATCTCTGACACCACGTCTTAATTGTGTCAGATTGGCAGGTTAATTTCTGACATTCAAGGGCGACGAATGGGATAATTATGATTGCGGAACAAGGTGGTGACAGAGGCAGAAATAAATGGTCAGGGTTGTTTTCTGTTCTCTGAACTCAGGCTCTTGGGAAGACTAATTAGTGAAGGTACATTAACCATGCCTTGCGTCAGCTTCCCTTCCACTTCATGTGAGATATAAAGGAGTCAGTCTCAGTATTTCCTCCTAACAGATTTCTTCTGTTTTTGCTATTTGTTAAACAAACTTAAACAGATGTAACCTAATTAAATACCAAAAGATTTTAAACAAATATTCATTTATTAAGAGAAAATGTATTATTAAAAATCACCTTCAAACCTAGCAGTTGATATCGTCACCCTCCTGTGATGATCTGGACCAATTCAGTGCCAAACACAGTTAAAACTGAAATCTAAGTGTTTTTTCACAGCATCCAGCACATTTCTCTGCAGGATGGAAGTTATGAGAGACGTCATATGGGAATAATGTCCTCCTCTTGCACTGTTTGACTGCTGGGAATTAATTTCAGCATCAAACTGAATGAAAAACAACGTTCACTGTGACAAAAGTGAAATATGAAGAAGACGGAGCAACACTGTGCTGCTGTACAGTGTAACGACAGAAGAAATGACACACATTACATCAAGTTCTGCCCTAATTACTGCCAGAGCAGTTCCGCTCATCAGAATTATCTCCACTTCAGTGACTTTTTTTTCCTGCAGTATCTCTGTTGGTGCAAATAGAGTGACTGTAGCTGGCTGGTTTTCTCACTGAGCTTGATCCACTTCTCTGGTGAAGATTAAATAGGTTTGAGCTTGGACTATCATTGGTCCTCTTGCCTGCCTCCCATTCCTGTAGCTTCAGTGATTCGCCAGAGTTCCTGCCCACTTTTTCTGTGAGGTTTCTCTCTATCTTTATCTTCCAACGTCATCCCATCCCCCACTCCTTTATTATCTTCCCATGATATCAAGCATTAGGCTTTGCTCCTCCATTTCCTCTTCACATTGAGCAATATTTTAGGCTTAGATGAAAGTCCATCAATCCCCTCTGGCCTGAGCAGGAATGGCAGCTGGAAATAAGATATGAACAGTAGTGAGAGTAGCGTTCTTACTGTACGGTTTTGTTTCTTTGTTTACACATCACTGTTATTACAACACACATTAGAAAAGAAAGATTGTGTACTTAAAAAAACATGAAAGATGAGAGTGAATCTGCTCCTATCACAGCGGTAGGCATGTTCTTCCTTCTCCCAACTAAAAGCATGAAATCATCCGAATTATGACCCAGGATATGAGGCAGTGCCTCATAAAGCCCATGAAACAGTCTCCATTTTCTCAGTAGCTTACAGGTAGTGTCTATCTTGGACTGTGCAAGCATCAAAGCAACGAAAAGCTTTCTAGTCTCCCATCCAACAAAGTAGTCTGAAAGGTAGTCAGGTGCTTGTGTTTTCTAAAGCAACCGGTGGCAACTGCCAATTTGCACCATTACAGAAAACAACTGCACTACAGATTGAAGAGTAATACATCTTTATAAAGATTCTTGACAAGATTTATTCAATTGGACTCTTAATTTTCTTTGCTATTTGTCTCCTAAATTCCTCTTCCAATCCCTGGTTGGTCGCAGCAGATGGCCGTTCGAACAGAGCCATGCTCTTTATGAGGGATTGCTGCAAAGTCAACAACACGATGCATTAAATCTATTATCCACTGGAGCTATATGTTCACCAAGAGGAGTGAATTCTCCATGTTTATGACTTAATACAATCATGTAGGTTTGCTTTGATGAAAAACTGTAAGGTCTAACACCTAAAACACAGTAAAACAAGAAAAAAAAGGGAAAGAGTCAGAACACTGCAAAAACCATCTAGAATTAAGTAAAAAAATTCTTAAAATTGAGTGTACTTGCCCTTAATTTGAGTAGATAAATAAGATGATTTGCCAATGGAAT
>NW_015150593.1:298966-300276 GCF_000732505.1 Cyprinodon variegatus
GTTTCGTTAAGCTTGAGCAATACTTCCTGAGAGTTGACCTATACTGCTTGTGCAACACCTCTCTGGAACAGTAATATGTCACACATTATACATCATAAGAACAAACATTAAGTATCTTATACATAATTATTCCAACAAAAACCTTTTAACCAGTTCATCTGTATGGTTCGGTAGAATTGGCTCTGTTAATGCCTGAAGTTAGCATGCGTTGTGGTTTAACGATATACATCTAAAAAAATCATCTTTTGCTGTTATAAACAAGCAAATTATCTTTCCTGATAATAGCCAAGGATATTTTTTTTTCTTTCTGGATGAAAAGAAACTCAACATTATCAGTGTTGAGATGTGGCTTCAGAAATTTGGCCATCCTGTCTAAACGGTGGCTTCAGAATCCTTAGTGCTTTTTGTGCGCATGTAAACATTTGGGACTGGTTTGATTTTTTAGCAGGCTTACTGATTTAATAATTAAATTATCTGTTAAATTATATGTCATGTGTAATGACACAAAGTAAACTACTAAGATAATGTTTGTCTACAGCTATTTTCAGATTTTTCTACTTTATCCATATGGTCTATATGAGCTTTCTCTTGAATTATTCTACTCTTGTTTGTTTCTTTGATGATTCCATATTGCAATAAAGCAAAGACTAAAGCCATTTTAAATCAGTGCTTAAGTTCTGGTTTAATATTTCTATGCAGAAAGGACAACAGAAAAATACATCTCTAATGGATTATTATGAATAATACAAACAATAAAAAATGAAAACAATTATAAAGTCTTAAAATAGTCAGAAAACTTAATTTACTATTCAGAGTTTAATCAAATGAAATTGCTCAGTTTAAAAGGATATTAAATAAGTATAGTAGTCTGAAGATCAACCAGAGAAAAGAGTAAAGATTTTAAGTTTTACTGTATGTAGAGTGTAGAGGTAAAATGAACAACATAAAGCAATGCTGCTGCACTAACTGGTATGCATGCTAAAACTATAACCTTAGTATTCCCTCAAATTTATTTCAAAACGCCCGCAAGGAAAAAATAAACATACTGGCATGTATGTTAAACTATTTCTACGCATGGTTTATCTACCACCGCACAACAAAATCACACATGCACTGCAAAAATGATCTCAAAATGAGTAAAAATGTCTTAAATTAACGGTATTTAACCTTAATTTGAGCAGGTAAATAAGATGATTTGCCAATGGAAGTAGTATTTTTACTCTTAAAATAAGGTATCTAGATAAAATGCACTTGAAATAAGACAATGCGATTTTTTTTTTCTTATTTTAAGCGTCTTTGTCTTGTTCCAT
>NW_015150593.1:300974-302938 GCF_000732505.1 Cyprinodon variegatus
CTATCCAGGGGATTTTCTCGTAGGAAATGTGTTTTGACAGGGTGGGCGGAGACAAACCTCTTCTGTAAGCCTCCTCCTGATTGGGCCTTGCAGAAACGATCACATGGGAAGTAGCGTCAGGAAGCCTTTGACTGATGCTTACCAATTACCCCATGTACCCTAACCCATGGGGCAGCCTCCGCCAATGTCCCGCCTCCAGCCTTCCTCTTCACTTATGGATGACGACCTGTCATCTTCCTTTGTGTAAGGAGAAAATCAGTCTGAGGACAGAGACGCTTTCGAGAGCGCAGCCGTCCTCGAGTTTGGCCACTTGATGAAAAATTGTTTGTGCGTTGAGATTCCGAACATTCTCCTGGGAGGAGCTGGCGTGCATGGAGAGCGATTTTCTCCTCTTGGAGCGGCAGTTTCTCGGGCATGTGTGATTTTATTGTGCGGTGGTAGATAAAGCATGCGCAGAAATAGTTTAACGTATATGTGAGTATGTTTATTTTGCTCGCGAGCATTTTTGGAATAAATGTGACGCCATACCTTAGAGCCAGCTGACCTTTTAAAGATATTTTTCAACATAATCTTCATCACTGCTGGTGAAAATAGGTGCTGGCATGTTTAGGTGGAGATCCATCATCTTTTAAACCCTTAATTTAGCCATTTTTGAACCATTGCAGTCACCTGTACCCCCACAGACATCATGGGACATTTTTAAAGTGTTCCAGACTGATAGTACTAGGTCAGAGGTCAAAGCTAAGACATCTCTAAACTTTTCTTTTTTTTTTTATGAGAAATCTCTTCACATCCAGATAACATCATCACATTTCCTTCATGTTTTTAATGTTTCCTTAAACAAAACATGAAAAGATGTGTTGTCAGTTGACTACTGTTTTTTCTCCCTGCTTTTAGCTGACACACTGCTGATACAAACCCAACATAAAGCTTTTAATGGCCCACCTCGGCTGGTAAATGTTGCTTCTCCTTTCTAAATGGGTTTTCCAGGGCTGTATATCATATTTATTAGTTGTTATTGGTCATACTTGGGTTATAAATCACTTTTAGGGAAACATGATTTCGGCCTGCAGACAGAAAAATGGAGACTTGAATACCAGATCTGAACTAATGCTAGACATTCATGAATTCTATTTTCTTCTGTATTTTTTCATTTAAAGGGGAATCTAGAGAACTTAAACTTCTTTTTTTGACATTTCAGCTTCAATCAGCAAATATTTATTTTAGCAATACAATAATAATGTTTTAAAATTTTTATTTAATGTTGTAGTTAACTTTTATATCTCTTGCTTTCAATTCATAGTTGATTATGCAAATATGCACTTTAACCTCAGTATGTCTTGTAAATGATAATGAAAATAAATATATATTCAGATTATGGTAACTGCAAGAGAAATTTCCACCCTTTATCATCATATGCAGAAATATTATTGAGCATTTTGCTGAGGAACTAAATCTTTTAGTAGACTGACATTTAAAGAGAATAAATACATTTCCGCTCTTGGTTTTAATGTTGTGAGGTAAGAAGCATGAGGAGTCACATTAATTTAAAAATGTGAATTCTTATTTTTAACCCCCCCAAAAAACAAAACTTACAAAAAATAAATTGGTTCAAATCATAAAAAAAAGGTAAACCAAAAAAGACAAAATTTAACTCAAACAAACTGTGCCCAAACTAACTGACTGACCTAACAAAGAAATGACACACAAGGGTTTATATACACTGGCTGATCAGACCAATAACACAACAGGGGAAATTCAAACTAACCAAATAATCACAAATTATAAAACACAGAAGTACAGTTAGCTTTGGGAATAAACTAACCTTCATCTTAGAAAAATGAAAACACACCAACCGAAAAACAAATCCGAAGTGAAATTGCAAAAATAAGGAAAATTTAAAATTGAGAATTTAAATTCCCCCCTTCTAGCAGCAGCTGGTGGAACAGTCCAATTTCCCCTCC
>NW_015150593.1:305499-306624 GCF_000732505.1 Cyprinodon variegatus
CTAATCATGTTTTGGGTGTACTATTCCTTTAAGTGATCATAGATGTTTCCTGGTGGTTATGGTAGAGTGTCCACTTCAGCTGCAGCATCTGAAGAAGCAGCTACTGAGCTAAAGCGGAAGTAGCAGGTAAAAGAGGGCGGCAGCAGGAGTAGTGACCTGCAGCGGTCACAGGTGCATTTGTGGGGAAAATCTGAAGGTAAGAAACAAGGAATTAGTTTCCCTGGGTAAGATATAAATCAAGTTTTTGTGTAGATTATTTTTGTCTTGCTTGATAATTAACATCACAGTTGTTGTACATGTAGGCCCAAACATGAAAATGTCAGGATTCTTCCCTTTGTTTTGGTTTCTTTTTGTGTCTTTGTAGCTGTTTTCTGGCAGTGTTTTGTTTTCATGTTACTCTCTGTTGCCCCCTTGTGCCAGTTTCCTTTCCCCCTTGGCTCCTTTCTAGTTGCTTCTGTCCACACCTGCTCCCAATTAACTGATTACTCCACTTTATGTTCTGCCTCTCATATATTATCCTCCTCTGCAATTCGTCAGTGCTGATTTCTCTTCAATGCGTAGCTCCTTATGTGTTTCTCCCATGTATCTCTTGTTTTTGTTGTTTGTTCTTAGTCATCTTGGATTTGTCCCATTAAACCCTCTTATCTGCAGTCACCTACAATTTTGGAGAGGTGCACCAGAGTGTCTGTGGAAGGGGCGGCGGAATATCTACGCTCACTACGACACACACACAGACAACTGGTTTCTGAGCATAAACCAGCCTTAACCTGCACCAAACCCTGACAGAAACTATAATAATTTAGTTTTTCTGACTTTATATTAGTGATACTTATCTTACTGCTTCAGTAATTTTATTTTATTCACTCACTTGGTTAAATTAGGTCCTTATTAGTGAGGTTTACATTTTTTCAGTGTTTATTTATTGATATATTTGCACTATGCTGTACTTTTTTACTCAAACAGCTAAAGCTCAACAGAGCAAACATATATATTTAGGTTTTGGCTCTTCCTCATTGACCTACACATGCAATTTGCCGATATGATTGAGATTGAATCAGATCAAGATTTAGCTGTGATGCTGCTCATTTACATACATGTTGTGTGTTAAAGGAGAAGTTCGGTTTT
>NW_015150593.1:308494-309272 GCF_000732505.1 Cyprinodon variegatus
CAAATCAGAGGCAACTGTGTGATGCCATCATGTCAATATGGACCAAACTCCCTGAGGAATGCTTCCAGCACCTTGTTGAATCTATGCCACGAAGAATTGAGGCAGTTCTGAAGGCAAAAGGGGGTCCAACCCGTTAGTAGCATGGGGTACCTAATAAAGTGGCCGGTGAGTGTAAATTGATTGATTGACTTTTTTGACAAAGTCCAAAAGAAGAAGCTGCCAAAAGGAAGAAAAGATGCATGGGATATATATAGTATATACAGTATAAAGATTAGTTTAAAACTCAAAAAGCCTTGTGAGTTAAATGCCGGTTATGTGTCTTTATCTTGGTAAATAAAAGCACTCTGGTTACAATAGGTCACATTGCGTTTTTTCAGGTGTCCATAAAGTCTTTCATCAAAGTAAAAGATAACAGGTCATCAGGACTTAAGTTTGTTCTTATAAAACTAAAGTTTGATTGCATTATTACATTGTTGTTCCAGTGGAGCACAGAGACTGAATCCCCTATACTGTGCTGTCCTGCACTGTTTATCTTAGCCATAGTTTGAGATATAAATGAGCATGACCAGGTTAAAATGCTGTGCTGTGCTGTAAAGTATAAACCAGTTTACTGAAATGACAAAGAGCAGGCCTTCCTCCAAGAAAACACAAAAGTTAGGATCTTGTGGCCGAATCTTACTTTTAGTTTTGAACTACTAATATTGTTATTAACATTTCTCTTTTAGAAATGTAACATAAACATGTCAGTATTTTTAATATTTTAATGTTTTTCAACATG
>NW_015150593.1:312411-314958 GCF_000732505.1 Cyprinodon variegatus
CTTCCTTCCTTCCTTCCTTCCTTCCTTCCTTCCTTCCTTCCTTCCTTCCTTCCTTGTACTTATATAGCGCCTTTATTCAAGTTAGGAGACTTGACCAAAGCGCTTTACACTACATTCATTCACCCATTCACGCACACACTCACACATATAGGCTAATGATCGTTCACGCTCTCCATAGTTCCCCTGTGGCGCGAGCACAGGGCGGCCGTTACACGTCTTTAGCGAGCATGCGCGTTTCCTGTCGCCGCGCTGTGCGGAGATGCAGGGAAAACCGTATCTGATGGGGAAACGCAGCTCGATGTAACACCAGTATTTTCATCTGGAAAACGCTGTTTTGCCGCTGGAGTCCTCCTCACTCTCCATCCTCCCCTCTCTCATGACGCGTGCACGAGTCCTATCATGAAAAAAGGTTAATTGTGCGACCTGAGTAACGTGCAGTAACGGGGTGTCGACAATTGTAACTGCGTTACAGTTACAGTAAGAGTAATTCGTAATTTTGATTACTCGTTATTAAAAAAGGTAGTGGCGTTACTTTCAACGCCGTTACTCCCATCACTGTTGAGCTGAGATTAAAACCATAAACATACAGCCAGAGCGCTAATGGAAAAGCAACGGAAACCATTTTATTACCTCTTCGCATTTATGTGTTGGTCTAAAACATAAAATCCCAGTAAAATACAAACAGGTTTGTAGTTGTAGGTGTTAAAACACAAAAAGTTTCGAAGGAGGTGAATACTTCTTCAACACACCATTCTCCAGATTTTATATTTTCTTTGTTCTTTGATATCGACATAGATATTCATTTGGATCTCAGAGAAAAGTCTCCCTCTGTGCCATGCAGACAGAAATGTTGTCCTTTGTGCAACCTCTGGAACTGGCTGACTGACATTTCTCCTAATACCATCACAGAAGTCCACCTCTTGTGTTTTTAAGCTAAAGGCCACTGAGGAAAACCCTCCAAATATCTGATGTTTGTTTCTTTTAAATACGTAATTCATTTCTCGTTATGTTATATAATGGAATGTGTTAAAATCAATCCCATCAGTTAACAACACATGTTGTCCTTGTGAAATCTGAAAGCTTGTAGAGTTTAAGGACCCCCCCGCCCGCTCTCTGATGCACTGTTCTCTCCCTCTGCTTGGTGCCTTTTGGGGGAAGGTGTTAGCTGGATATGAAGCAGGCGAGAAGGAAGGCAGCATAGCCGGGTGGGGGTAAGAGTTTCAGCTGAGTGCAGCATTTTTCTCTCAGCTCTCTGATGGTTCCCAGATGTTTTGTTTTAATTTTTTTTTTAAGTGATGCCTTTTCTGCATTCATTCCCCTTGTATACGCTTCACATCTGTCACATTGTGTTGAATTTATTTCATGATGCACCTTGAATAAACACAGTATCAATCTCCCTACTCGCTTTATTTCCCTTTTTTGCCTTTCCTTTCATGCATTTTATTTGGTGGTATCATGATAATAGGGGTAGGAATATATGTATGCACTGCAAAAAATCTAAATCTAGATGAGTCATTTTTTTTCTTACATTCTGCCAATGAAACAAGACACTTTACACTTAAAATAAGAAAACACTATTGCATTGTCTTATTTCAAGTGCATATTATCTAATTATCTTATTTTAAGAGTAAAATGACTCACTCCATTGGCAAACTTTCTCATTTACCTACTCAAATCAAGGGTGAATACACTTATTTAAGGAATTTTTCACTTATTTCTAGATCGTTTTTGCAGTGTGTGTGTATGTTTATGTGAATTTTTATTTTTTAAACCATGTTAAATGTTCCTTTATCTTCACAGCATTCACCCTGTTGTTACTTTGCTCATAACAATCACAAATTTCATGTTTTTTTGTGGATAAAATGTGAAAAGGTTCACTTTAGGTATTAAAAACAGGCAACTTAAACTACTGTTGTATTTTACCAATCTGCTTGTTCCAACAGCACAGCATTGTGTTCGGTCACTTTTTTCTTTTTTTTTTCACTTAATTTTTATTTAAATTTTGCAACTTACACAGACATATACATACAAGCCTACATTCAGGCTGCCGCTCAATATGGTAAAGTTAAAAAAAGAACAAAACTTTGAAAGTATTACAACAAGTTAGGCTTACAAGTAAAGTAGGTCACATGGTTAAACATAAGTAACTTACAAACATAAATATAGTTCGTAATTAAATAAGCAGCACCAATGGAATAAAAATTAAATAGAAAATAATAAGTAAATGTAAAAAATTACAATAGAAATGGAATAGAATACATTGAAAGAGAAAAAAAATAAATAAATAGTTTTACTGCATTAATATGGTCATGACTGGTTTCCACCTATTAACAAATATGTCTTTTTGAAGCCTTAGGCAATATACGGAAGATACGACGGAGTATTAGGGCCACACATGAAGAGAAAAAATATTTTTGCCATGACGAGATTAAACTCGACATGTCGACTTTAAAGTCGACATGTCGAGAATAAAGTTGATATATCGTGGCGACTTTAATCTCGACATTCCAAAGTTTGGAGAAAAGAGCAACCGCGCTCCACAGCTGC
>NW_015150593.1:316818-318433 GCF_000732505.1 Cyprinodon variegatus
AATATTGGTATCTGATTCCCCCTTTATCGGAAAATATAATACATTCAAAGCATCTTTACACCTGAAGATGAACATTTTAGAAAGTCTATCATTGTTTTTATTTATTTTTTTAACCTTTTTTTTATATTTTCTGGAAAGGCTGTTTTTATAGCCCAGAGCCATTGCAGCTTTTCTCATTTTGCTGACTGTTCACACAGTTGTGTAAACAGATTGCTGCAACAGTGTGACATGAGGGACATGAGTGACAAAGAGCTTTATCTGTCCATGTGTCTCGGTACATATTTCACACGAGTGTTCGCTGGTGGAGCAAAGAGTTGACTGTAAATACAGCGATCTGTTTTGATGACGCACAACCCTCTGCAAGCTCATTGATATGGAGAGGGAAGTAAGGGCAGCGGCTGCCTCGCAAGCAAACACATTCCTGTGATGTGGAGAGAAGCTCTCTGCTGTGTTGGATTTAATGCAATTACAGATCCATAAATAGGTAAAAGTTATTCCGCATGCAGCTCTGTGCTATATATCCCCCTCATCCTCTTTGTTTCCTTTAACTCCTGATGCAGGAAACTTCCCTTGAATCTCATCTGTGCATGTAACCCTTAACCTCAGACGGCGCAAATGAAAAATGAAAGGGGGGAAAAAACAAAACAGCGGCTTGATGGAAGAAATCTACCGGGAGAGTTTTCATTTTCAAGAGAGATGAATCTAATTATTGGACGAGATTGCCTAATTAGCAGCGTAGCATGCAGCAGGACTTTGGAACAATCATCAACCTTCCTGCTTTGAATTAGTTTGCTGTTTTTCTTTCATAAAAATGCTGATTAGCATATGGCACGATAATGAACCTCTCCGCTTTGAATTAATTTACTCATTTGCTTTTTTTTTTTCTTTATAAAATGTCCATTTTCATAAAGTCAATGAAGGTTATCCCTCCACCTGCTCCCTCTTATATAACTCCCTCATTTAGGTTTCTACTTAAAAACATAAATCTATTTTCCTGTTTTTGTGTCTTACTTACTCTTTTAAATGAATAACCACTCACTGTAAAGGTTCTCTTCCAATAACCTCCCAATCCCTCCTTTTGTCCTTCCCCTTTCCCTCCCTTTAATATTAAAGTGTCTTTAGTGTTGTACTGGCACGGCTCCCACTTTTCTAAATGATCCGTGGCAGACTGAGGTGTTCTGACTCCTTTCCGTCCTCCTCCATCTTCTGCCCTTCCTCTTTGTTTCCCGGTCTCCCTCTCTTTGGTTCCACATAGAGCAAGTGACGCACAACACTTCTGTCTTGGAGTGATGGCCAACCCTGCTTCGGCTGTGATGTCATACGCTTATTCAAAGCTGTCCTTGCTCACAATTTAAGTCCGCCTAACATAGACAAACACCCAAACTCGCATCTGCTATATACAGTATAAAGTATATATATTTGTGGATATTTAACTTTAATTTTTCTGACTGTATGATCTGGTTGAACTGTAAAGTGCCTTGAGAGTACTTGTGTTGTGAATTGGCGCTATAGAAATAAACTGAAATTTCAATTCAATTCAGTTTATTTATATAGCACCAAATTCACAACACATGTCATCTCAAGGCTCGATACAAAGTTTTCTATCTAAGGAAAA